>NC_061512.1:148130417-148185847 GCF_022539505.1 Lolium rigidum | reverse complement strand
TAAGCATATATCCTTCTTAGTCACTCCAAATCTTGGGAGGGTTTTTGAAATTTCCATGTTTGAAACCAAAAACCACATCTCTTCATGCTTGACTTCATAAGTCAGAGTTTAGGGATAGGGGTTAGATACATGATTTTTCTGGTTGAATATGTCTAAACCTTGTTTATCAACTTGAATGCTTACTATATGACATACAAAGACTATTTGCTAACGGAGGGAGTAAGCACTCTAGCTATGAAAAGTACCAAACGATGCATACCAAAATGATTTTTTAGAGGAATACTAGTTCGGATTATATAATTTTATATTAGCAGGCCAAAATCGAACCCCGTAGTTGGATTTTCAGAAATTGATCCGTAGTACTGGGCAAAACCCTAGTTTAGCTTATTTAATAATAGATTCGTAGGTCGATTTTTTTACGTTATTATTATTACTAGGAGACGAAGGGAGATCAGTCACGGGGCCCCACTTATTTATGGTGTCTATCCTTTTTCTGGTGATGTTGACTGTTGTGCAGGGTTGTCAGTGCGCAGGGGGTGCGAGCTTGCGAGAAAGGCCGAAATGAGAGAGATGTTTTTTCTTTTAGAGGGACAACCGAACGATCCTGAAGGACCCAGATTTCCAATACGCAACAGAGCGCAGTTTACAGCAGGACACAAAATAAACAGGAAATTACGTCTAAATCCCTAAGATTTACATGGTAGACCCCAGGCTGAAAGAAAGAAATGCGATCGGGTCCTTAACAGCCTCCGTCCGGATTGATCCTCGTCGCAGCCGGGGACGAACCACTTGGCGCGATCAAATCGCCATGGCTACAGAGCCTACACACCATCGCCTACGAGCTGAGCTAGAAACGACCTGCCAAAACCGGCACCAACGGAGGTGGATAATTGGAGAGAGAGAGAGTGTGTTGATGCCTCTCTCTTGACAAAGAAGATGGCTGGGAGTTTGCCTACCTAGCGTACGTAACTTGTGCTCACTGTAGTGTGGGACCTCACGCATGGGAACCACACGTAAGTGACAGACTTGTTGCTCTAATAACTCGGGTGATTATTATACTGTATTAGTACATAGTTTCCTATGGATCCTTCTTAGTCACTCCAAACTGAAGCTCTTTGGGAGGGTTTTTGAAATTTCCATGTTTGAAACAAAAAACCACATATCTTCATGCGCTTGACTTCATGAGATAGAGTTTAGGGTTAGGGGGTAGATACATTATTTCTCTGGTTTGAATATGTCTAGACCTTGTTTATCAACTTAATTGAATGCTTACTATATGACATAAGAAGACTATGTGCCTTGATTTTACATTTTTTTTAAATTATGCCCATTTGAATCTTGGTCAAATCCTAGGTTTGGCCATGATTTAAACAAGTTTAAAACATGAATATGAAAAATTAAGCATGTATCCTTCGTAGTCACTCCAAAATGATGCTCTTGAGAGTTTTTTTTTTTGAAATTTCCATGTTTGAAACCAAAAAACCACGTACTTCACTTCATGCTTGTCTATAACACCCCAACTTTTGCAACCTTGTTTATTTGTCCAGAGTGCAAAAATCAGGGGGAGCAAAAACTTTTTTCTTCTTGTAGTGTTGAAATGTTTTGATTTCAATGCTTGTCTGGCCTTGTTGTTGAGTGATGATTGCAAGTGGTAACTGAAATACCTCAACCCACATCTTCTAGTCTCAAGAAAAATACTTAGGATATGGCCCCTCTTGTATTACTTTAACCTACTCTCTTCAAAAGTATTTGAACTTTTTGACACAACACAAAACCTCTTTTGTTTTATCTTTGGACTCAAAGTCTTAATTCAAAAGGTCTTATCAAAAATATTTTCTTTAAATTCTCTATGGTCACTAAGATCATAGTATCACAATAGGTGTTTCTAAAATTGTTCTTGACACAAAGTATTTGCCAAATGGTATACCCCTACTTTGTGTGACTTCAAATTTTTATAAAATCTTTTATATGCAGTTCTGATTTCCAAAAGTGAAATGGTGTGATCCATATTTTATTCTAATTCAACTTTGGATCATACTACTCTTCTAAAAACCCTCTCTCATCTCAAAGGTTTCAATTAAACTTTTTATCTATTTTAAATCAAATAAGGGCCATAGACATCAAAAATAATTAAAGTACTATTTGATCTGTGATTAAATAACCATGGCATTGTCCTTGCCACTAATACGTCTCATTGATCTATCTTTTAACATCATCACTCCATCTATGCATAATCATGTTAGATGATCATTTGTCCAATAGATGGATAATCTCCATTTGCATCTCTATCTCCCCAAAATCTTTGAATTCTACTCTTAAATCATTCTTGTCCCAACTCCAATTTTAAAATATGAAGGTTCCCTCCAATTTCCTAAAATCCTAAACCCCCATTTCTTCTCAGTTTGACTTCCGAAATACCCTTCCTCTAATTAAAATAGGAAATATCGATAATAGTTTTTATCACATCTTTTTCTTTCGAAAATAATTTGTAGAAAATTATTTTCTTGATTTTATTTCCTATTTTGCTAAAAACGCATGTAAATGGTGCATATGCCATTCCTTGCACTCTTTATATTCAAATCGTTATATGGAAAACCTACTATGCATTCTCATGCAAGTAGAGTATTTTTGAGCCCAAAATATTATCTTGCTCTTTTCAAAAATTTCAAAGTTATTGTCGCTCGAAATTTATTCAATTATGGCCAAATTCTTAGAAAGTGATCCAAACACTTAATGAATGAGATTCCCTATTGGAATGTCTTCTTGAGCAAAACAACCTCATCTATGTGATCCATCTCCATTTCGGGGATCAATAATGAGAACAAATACCATATGGTCTCCTTGTCTATTAACCTTTATTTCCAGCTATATCTCTTTAATCCATTTCTAGTAATCACCAAAATTATCTAAACGACTCAAAATCATCATAACCCTCTTCATCTCATCTCTCACTGATCCATTCATGCAGGGTATTGTTTGGGACTTTTTGCGTCCAATTCATATTCAAAATTTTGGAAAAGCATGCACCCATGTATACTCCACTTCTTTCCATGACATCTTTTAAGCACCACCCCCTCTCACAAAATAAACTCATCCACATCTCCTCTTCATTTTGGATGGCCACCTGCTGCTACTATGGCACTTTTGGCCGAATTATTGTGGAAGGGAAGAGGGAAACCGAGATATGATCGTATGCCACGATTTGGTGATTCTCTTCCTCTCTCTTTCTATTCTTTTAGCTCAGCACCACTCCCTTGACCTCTCCAGTATGCATCTCTCCATCTAGTCGACATCCACTGTAGCTGCAGTGTCCCTCTTGTCCTTTTCTTTTTGGGAAAGAAGGCATGGCCGGGGCAAGGAACTTGAGAGAGATCGGGTGCAACCCTCCTTTCCCCTCTCTCCTCTCTGCCTTGCACGACCAACCACTAGCCTAAATGGTGTCCCTGTACCCTTCTCTCCTCCCTGGACATGTCCTCTCTCACTCAAACTCTTTGCACAGCCCATTCAACCCCCTGTCATGGCCGTGCACGCCATGGTGGGTACGTCTCCGACCCGCACACCCCATGCCCATTCCCTGTGTCAAACAACTATGCACCGTGAACGAGTAGAGAACCAGCTCCCTCCTGGACACGCTCAATACTCTCGCCTGGCCCTAGCCTGCACGCCCGTGACCTCGTTTGTCAGCTATCGTTTCTTCGAGCATCTTCTGTGCGACATGACGTGTCGCCGAACCTCGCCGTTTCCCACCGCACTGGTCCACCCTCCGCTCTCTTTTCGTCTCCGTGACCAGCAGGCAGCACACTACCGCCTCCCTCGCCCTATCGCTGCCTGCCGCCCCTCCTCTCTTCTGCGCGTGCTCCCGGAGCACGGTGGACACCGCGAGCTCGTTTTAAGGCCTCAGAGCACCTCACTCATTTCCCTCTCGCCAACAGACACGCACATCACCCCATAAACCACCCCCGGGTTGAGAGAGGCTATCTTTCACTCTGCTCATCGGAGCTCGTCGTCGACAATGCCCGATGTTCGCTCGCAGATGGTTGCCGTCGACTCGCGCCTCCATTCTCTTCCCTCTCTGGCTCGTTGAACTCGCACCGTATCGATCCTTCTCACGAGCTTTGTTTCGTTTCCCAGGGTGGAGTGTAGTTGACGCGGGCGTCCCGTCACTGTCGCGGGCGATGCATGTCGGAACTACGACTGTCCCTGCACAGCTCCGAGCCGCTGAACCTTCCTCGGACCCTCTCCGTCGTTGTCCCGGAGGTCGGCGAGCTCGTACCGGTTTACGAGGCTGGGCCTCTGCGAGCCGCCGCGCAGCATCGCCCCTCCTCTTTCCTTGCAGCTCGCCGGAGGGCCGCCTCCTCCGAACGCCGTCCGAAATCAGCACCGCGTAGACATCCTGGAGCCGCTGGAGCACGACCAAGACACCCCAGGCAAGCCTCCGTGCAACCCCGTCGTCCTCTCGTCGCCCCTCCATCGAGCCCAAGCCCCCGGTGAGCCTCCTCCTCCTCCCTCCGTTCCATGCGTCGCGGCGGCGCCGCTTTTTCTGGTCGTTGCCAACGAGTTCGCTCGACGCCCGCATGCATGCAGACCCGCCCGTGCATGCAGATTCCCGTGGGTCCCGCGCGTCGATGTGGTCGGCCACGTCCCAGGCCATTTGAAACGGCATCTCCGCGCGCCCACGGTGGCAGCTGGTCCGGCCCGCGGTGGATTCTGCCAGACCTGGCCGATGCGGCCCGGCTATTCCTTTTCCCATTTCTTTTCCGAGTTAAATGCACGAGATATATCTCGCTCTAGGTTTTAATTCACTAAACATTCCTCCCACATGATATTCACTTGATTCAAATTTCTGTGTGTCCCTAAACAACTGTTTAATCAAACAAACTTGCATGCATGTGATTGTCTGAGGTGAATATTTCTTGAGATTCATCTTTCTGAAATGATGCATTTTCGGTATTTAATTTAGTGTGGTAGGTCGTGGAACTCTTTTTGGTGTGAAACCAATTTTGTTGCAAAGCATATCTCGGTAGCTACTTTTTGGTATAGGGTACCCTGTCGGGAAGCTTCCTATATTTTATGCGGCTTAGAAAGTTAGATCTGTCCAGTAGGGCCTCGTGTGATTTTTAACTTGAAAAATAAAACTGTTTTTCAATCAATACCAACTCCCAGTGATTAGCTTTACATTAGGCCTTCAGTGTACCAGATGGAATATTTTTGGGAACTGTAGAATATTTATAGGATTTTTGAAACCAAAACAGAGTCCTTTTTCAGTATAAAAATTGTGGTAATTATTTTGTAGCTCCGAAAAATGCCAAACTAATTTTGATGGATCACATTTTTCAATACCTATCTGTCGGTATACTTGTTACTGGTTTGTTATGATTTAATGTTTGGGTGCTTGAAAAATGGATTGCTCTAGTTTCTGATTTATTAAAATGTTTAAAAACTTATTTTTGAATGATTCCAGTGCATGTGTGTCTGTCATGTTAATAGCTTCATGTAGGTATGTTGCATGTATTTTTGTGAGCCACTAAAAAGATTTAGGCCATTTGTTTGATCCTTAAGTCATTTCTGGTTTTATAAAAATCATATCTATTGTTTTAAAAACCCAAATTTAATGAATCCAATTTCTGTAGTTTTATAAAACCAAGCTTTACTCTCTGTGATTTTACCAAAAATTTGGTGTGCATTATTGGGGAGTGGCTTGTTAAAATTGATGCTAGTGCTTATTTTACCCATAGTGAAAATTGTGTTGTTTTTGTTTAAAATGCTTTATAATGAACCTTGGCACCAAATCCCTACTGGTGGTTTCCAAAGGTCATTATACACCTTTGATTGTGTATATTATGTATTATTGTGAGGCAGAGCCTTCTTAGCAAAATAACCATTTTGCCATAGGTGTTGTTATTTGATGTGTTTAGTGTCTCTGATTTAGTGGTTGGATGTTGTGTGTTGTTGTGTGGTTTGATGCTATGCCTAGGGATTGATTGCCTTCTCTTTTATTTTGCGACGTTAGAATGCGAATGCTATCGGAGATGGAGAGGATCTCGGTGAGGATCTCGAAGAGGAAGGAAAAGCAGAGGTTTGTGAAGAAGAAGTCCAGGGACAAATAGCCAACCAAGGCAAGCCACCTCTTGATGCATATCTCATCCTAATTATCTTACTCTTGCATTATTAGCACTTTTATAAATTGCATGTTTTTATTTATTTATGTGACTGGTCCTGCCACTCGGTGTTTTATTATTCCACCCTTACGGGTGCAGCCCTCGTTGATACCTACTAAACAAATGCCTGTTAGTGATATGGTGCTTAACACCTTATCATCCTTATCGTTGCTTTTCAAAGAAAAGTCGGACTATAGGTCGGGAGCCTCTTTAAAAAGGTTTGTGAAAATGTTTTCAAGAAAGAAGTGTTTCGAAAACCTTGGAATGGGGTAGCCCTGCCAAAGTGTGAGTTTATGAAAAGGAAAAGGTTTTTGGGAAGAAAAATTGCTCGAGGCAAGTGGATAAAATTGTTTTCGAAAAACTTTGGTGACTGAGTACCTAACCGGACCTAGCGGTACAACCACATTAACCTTTAGTGGGACGGGGCGCAGCGTAGTAGTTTGTCTCGCCTTAGTTTGGGTCCTGCAAGTGTAGTGGCAGTCCGACCATGGACGCTTCGACCGGGGTTCTTCCCATGAGAAGGGATGCAACCCATTTGCTTTTTCAGGTACGCGGGGTACAACTTATGAGCTCCCATTGAAAGATGCCGAAGTGGTTGGATGGCATTCCGGAGGGTCGGGTGTCGGGGACTTTGCAACTCCTGGGTAAACGGCATCCCGGACTCTGGTGTTGGGTGGTACAACTCATTCGGCATGTCTTAGGCTAAGGCGAGCAAGCGAAAAACTGCGATCGGTTATCCGAACCTCGCGTTTTGACGCTTGGTGAACCAGGGATGATCCCGGCGGATTTATCGGATCTTGTGGGGAAAGTGTACAACCTCTGCAGAGTGTAAATCTATTTGAATAGCCATGTCCGCGGTTATGGATGTGGGAATGGAAGCTGCTTGGCATTAAAGAGAGTTTTGGTTTATAAAAATGTTTTCCAAAAGTGTTTGGAAAAGGATACTAGTGGGACTGGTGGAAATATACCTGGGAGGTACGGTGGAAAGTTGGAAAAGTTGTTTTGGTCATACTGAGATGACCGGAAAGGAAAAATGGGTCGCCCTTACCTATTAGTCTAAAATAAACTTGTTTCCAAAATGTTTTTTTTAACAAAGATATAGAGATGTCATACTCTCGAGAGAAACCACCTCTCGCTCCTTGTCTCCCTAGTTTAGTGCCTGTTCCTTGTTACTGCCAAATATGCATATCCTTTACTTCTCTCTAAGGTGGTTTGCGAGTACAATTCATAATGTACTCATGGCTTTGTCCCTGGATATTTACCTGGCCAGACATGGTGGAATCCAGCAGATGAAGAAGGAGTCGACGACGTCTATGCGAGCTAGGAACGTCTTCCCAGTCAGTTGCATGTAGGGTTAGGGCATGACTTGGGCCATGCGAACGCTTTCGTCTGAAGTATTTCTGCTGTGTGATTGTTGATCCCACCATTGAGGCTATTATGTAAGTATTGGGCCTATGACCTGTTGTAATCTGTATATTCGGTACTGTAATGGATGATGTATTTGATACCAGTTTGGTTATGCCTTCACGACACACTAATCACACTACTAGGAAATGGCCTACCGCCGGCGTCCTGAAATGGCCTACCGCCGGCGTTTCTGCATTCGCCGGCGATCGCCTCGCCGGTGGTAACGCCTCATCGCCGGCGCCTCCCAATTCGCCGGGGGTAAGTGCCGTTACCGCCGGCGTTTTGCTAATCCGCCGGGGGTAACTGTTGTCAATTCGCCGGGGTTAGTATTACCGCCGGCGTCTTACCATTTCGCCAGGGGAATCAGGCCGTAGTGCTGGCGATTGCAAAACGCCAGGGATACATGTGCATTTCGCCGGCGCTAACATTTGCGAGGAGTAAAAAAATAAAATTCGAATTTCACAGTTTATACACCAGAATTCAGCATATACACGGAATATACGAGGCAATTACCGAATGACGACAAAATAGACATCATTAGCAAGATACACATCATTGGCAATGATACACATCATTAGAAAGTCCCGAAATGTCCATAACATGCATGCATATGCATCAATAACACAAGTGTCGACCATAGTTCAAACATCACGACTCGAAGTAGCACATGTTACACAAATACATATAAGTCCAGTGTCGATGGCCTAGCTAAAGAACAATGACATAATAAACTAGAGAGACGGTGGCGACAAGCATCATCACGATGAAAGGGTCCTCCACATCTCCCTCCTCTGTCCCGCTCGAAAGTTGGCGTATCGAGTTTCTGCCTCCTCCAAAGTGGTGTACCCCTTGTAGCTGTTGCCGCTGAAACGGTGGACCTGCCTCCTACAGTCTTCCCAGTCCTCGTAGACTCCAGGAACCCTGCCGTGGTAGACGACATAGTACGTCATCTATGCAAACACGGAAAAAAGAAATGAAAGTTGTTAGTACATTAGTAGAGAGAGATATAACATAGAGTAGTGCAAAGAAAAAGCATGGAAATTACTTAAGTAATTTTATGACTAACATTTGCAAAGGACAAAAGTGTTTGAGTCAAGTCGGCTTCGGCGGGAAGGGACGGATGCCCTCGAGCGTGTTGAATGTTCTATCGTCATATCCATCTTCTAATCGGCCTTCTATCTCGGCCTTAGAAAGTTCGGGACCATAGTGAAACAAGCCACCATTACCGCGAGACATCCCTCCACGGTATTGTGCAAATGGTCCGCTGGATGGCACGGAACTCGGCTCTCACGTTTTCATCGGTGGTGTCCGCCATGTTCACGGACATCCGCCGAAGGCTCGGATGGCAACAAGAGATCGTTACGAGACCTTACAATCGACCTCATCCGTAGGATGGCAAACCAGGCCTCCATCCCATTGTCATGAGCCGATTGCTTGAGGCGGGGAACTTGGTTATGTGGTTGCACACATAGCAACCTTTCACTTTCTTCTCATGCCTGATTTTGTCGATGCCAACCTCGGCTATGAAGCCGCTGAGGGCTTTATCAAGTGTAGACTTAATGTCGGTGAAGTCCTTGTCCGGATCAAGCCCGGAGTCGAGGTAACCGACATCCGAATGATACGGGTAAAAGAGGAGGATGGTGCGGTACTTGAATCTGCGCAAAATGGAAATAAACCATCATACTCGATCAACTATGAAGGAAATTCATGAAAGAATGTAATAGAGGGTACTCTAGTAACCAAATACTTACTCGCGGAAATATGGTATGACAAAGCATTTCTTATCCTTGTTTAACACCAAGAAATCCTTGATGTACTTCGCTAGAAACGCTTGTTCGTTACGGGACGACAGCTGGAGTCATGTAGAAGGGGTCCATGATAGCGATGTGCGCTGTGTTCTCCATGGCGATATCGTGCGCCATGCTGAGCGATAGGAGGCGGACCAAGTTTCGGTCGAGCTGTTGCATGTTCAAGAGCACGAAGATGTCTTCATATCGAATGAACATCAAGTCCGCGGGGTATGTGGTGACAAAGCCAAAGCCGGTGGGCACCTTCGCCGTCAAAACCGGGTACGAGGGATTTCTATCTCGAAGAAGTAGGTCCTCCTTCATTAGAACAGTATCATGCAAGCTCCTCATATCCGGCGTCACCTGTCTGGACAATGTGTGCCGGCAGCATAGTCCGGCCTATGTGATGCATCTTCCTCCACGGGGTCGGCAACTTGTCATTAACCACTTTCTTGCTTGCGGCAACATCTCCGGACTTCTTCCGCTTCACGGCCTTCTTCTTCACTGCAGCTCGGGAGTGGCGTTTTGTTTCATACCCTCCGTGGTCGCACCAAGGAGTGTCCTCGGGGTAAGCCCAACTCGGGGTGGAGCGGTGAAGGCGGTAGTGTCTTCCTGCTCGGGAGTTTCTTGTGAAAGGAACAACTTCTTCTTTAGCGTACGATCGGCGGGTGGCTTGTAAGGAGAAACCCCGTCGCCCTCCATCTCAGCGATGAACGTATCGATTGGAGCTTGATCGATGTCCAACGTGTTTCCGTGCTGACTCTCGGGCTGACTGTCGGGCTGGCTATCGGGCCCAAAGGACCACCAGCCGGTGGAGGACTCGGGGCAGCCGTCGCATCCTGAGGAGTGACCATGCCATAGCTTGCCTCCGAACCCGAGGCGGCGGTGTTCAGCCGAATTAGGGCTTTCGGCCATAGAAGGATGTGATTCTTGAGGTCCCCGAGAGTGAGCGGGGTTTCCGTTTCCGGGGGTTGATAAGGAGGATGGAGGTCTTGGCATCCCGGTAACGACCGGTTCACGCGAACCCGGCTCAAGCTATCATCCATCGTGACGCAGTGGAAAATCCGCTGTGTTGGCAGGATGACACTGCCGCTCGCTACGGCCTTCAACTTGTTGTCCACATTCGGTAGCAAGGTGCAAGGAGTCGCGTTCGCTGTGAAAACATGTGTAGGTCGAGAGGGGCGACGACAAAGTAACTAATTTGTAGAGCTTGAGAGACTAAATTAATTACCGTGAGGGCGTCGAGCTCGGCTCGCGTTGAAGGACCGAGGCCGGGCGTGCGGGTGAGCGAGGGGCTAGTGCGGGGCCCCCAGGTCCGGCGAATCCTCTCTAGCGCCGACATTGCCGGCGGGTGGAGTCACCAAGTTGGGTGTGCATTGAGCGTGTCTAGTTGGAGGCCGGTTGTCGAGTTGCTTGGCGCCTAGGCTGATAGCCGGCATCGGTCCCTTACCGCCGGCGTCGAAGTAATTCTTCATCGACGACACAAGATCGGGGATGATTTCATTGACCCTGTTGGCCAGCGCGTCATCGACCTTGCTAGCAACCTCGGCACTGACGCGTTGCTGAACCTCGGCACTGACTCGTTGCTGAACCTCGGCACTGACGCGTTGCTCCATGGTTGCTTCCAAGTCGGCCACCTTTTTCAGAAGAGCCTCGTGCTCCCGGTCCTTCTGCGCCTGCCGCGACTCCCTAGTGCTTGCGGGCACGTCCAAGCCATAGTCGGCAAGCTTGCGACCTCCTCCGGCGCCGGGGACACGGTGGGGCTTGTCCAAAGCGGCCGCGCCTTCACGGTGTTCAGACCCCTGATAAAAGGCGTGTCCCACGGGACTTTGCCAGTCGACGTCTGGGACGAGGAGCCAGCTGATTCGGCGGCTGCTTGTTCCGTCAACTGCCAGAAGTAACGACGGCAAGGGAGAGAGGGAGGGGCGCACCTGCGGTGGAGACAGCAGCGACGACAGCAGTTCGACAGCGGCCGTGGGGGTGGGGGACAGCAGCGACGGCGGCCTCCTTCCTCCTGCTAGTGGCCGATGATGGCGGCCTCCTTCCTCCCTGCGATGGCAGCCTCCTTCCTCCTGCGGTGGCCGACGGACTGAGGTGGCACGGCGGCGGAGGTGCAGGGGAGGCGGCGACGGTGAGGAAGGAGGAGAGGGGAACGACGGTAAGGGAGAGAGGAGGCAGGGGAGAGGGCGCACCTGCGGTGGGAGGGATCGACGGCGGCGGGGGGCAGCGACGGCGGCGGGGGCAACGACGGCGGCGGATGGACTGCGGCGGGGGCAACGACGGCGGCGGATCGGCGCGGCAGGGGCAACGACGGCGGCGGATCGGCTGCGTGGTTGATTTGGCCGTGGGGAACGACGGCCACACGCCTAAGTCCTGGAACGCGTACCCCGGCGTTTTTGCGAAACCGCCGGCGGTAACGTTTCAGCCACTTACGAGTGGGTCCATGTGGAGTTACCACGGGCGGAAACGACCAATTCGCCGGGGGTAACTAGTTTTTTTCACGGGGCGCGCGATACACCTTTTGTTACTGTAAACCATATTGTTATTCAAAAACGAATCGATAACGAGTGGTTCCACTCAATTGGGCATAGGCTGCGGCATCAAGAGTTCGAATCCCACGGGCGCAAAAAAGCCACCCATTTTTTTATCCCTTTCCTAGACCTCTTTTGTTGTTTCTAGTCATTTTTAGAATATACTTGAAGGATAATTAAATTGCAAGACATAAATTTAGGACTTTAATTCTTGAATGACTTCAAAGTCCTTTCGAGGATATCCGATAAAAAACCAAGACATAAATTTAGGATACACTTGAGAAGGACAAATGGTTGTTCGAGAGATAATTATTATAAATACACAAATGACTTCAAAGTCCCTTCCGCTTGGTCCTTGTGACCCCACCGGTATCGTCGCGACTCCTTGTGTACGGAGGAACACTTGACCTAGGTAGCGTCGTCCTTCTTCTTCTTAGTGTGTAGGTTCTATCGTCTTCATCGGGTTCTTCCATCATTGGGTCTCCGACGAGGCCGTCGAAGTCTTGCTCGTCGGCAACTCCATCCATTCCGACGAGGGCCCTTTTTCCTCTCCTTACGACAACACGGCTAGGCCTTGACGGGTCAGTTATGAAGAAGCATTGCTCGACGTGCTTAGCCAATACCCAAGGCTCATTTTGCGCGGTGGGGTTCTTGGTCTTGGATTTGGGGGCGGTCGCATGGTGGTGACATACGCATCTTCTTTTGTGACGTCCGTAGCCCATCGACACGAAACATCGGTAGCTTCTCCCCGACGTAGTCGAGCTCCCGAATTTCCTCGATCCTTCCGTAGTACCTTTTCTTCTCTTCACCCGTGTACGATTCCATCGTCACACCCGAGTTCCGATAGTCGCTACTGTTGTCTCTCTCCTCTGTGGAGAATGTGTAACCATTGATGTCGTATTTACGATAAGTCATGAGGTTGGGGGCGGGCCCACAAGACAAGGCTAATATCATTTTGTCTACGCCGCTTGCCATTGGTGGGGGATTGGCATCAATCTGGTCTTTGAACCAGCTCGCGAAAGAGGAGTTGTGCGCTCTAAATACCTCTTCTTCCGTCATCGGCTTGTCGGCCACTGCTCTTGATCATGTTTATGTGCTGATCCACCCAAGGCTCTACCTCGTTCATGTGCTGTAGTGCTACTAAGTGGGCCCTATTAAAGTCTCGTTCTCCTATCATCTTGATCCGCGTCGAGTTCCCTCCTGCCCGGCGTTGTGGCCTACTCCCTCGAATCTGCAGAGGTGCTTGTTGGCGGGAAATCCAACCGGATGTGGGTCGTCCTCGTTTAAATAATTCTTGCGAGAAAGAGATGCACTCCTCGGTGAGAAAGCCACTGGACGATGCTTCCATCCGGATGTGCCCTGTTACGAACGTATCCTTTGATGAAGCCATTCATCCTTTCTAACGCCATCATGTTGTGAAGGAACGCGGGCCCAAGATCCTCGATATCGTCCACTATATGCACCAGCGAGATGGACCATGATGTCAAAGAATGCGGGCGGGAAGTACATCTCCATCTCGCATAGGATGGTGACGATCTCTTCCTGCAGCCTCCCGAGTTTCTTGACGGTTATCGACTTTCGAGTGATGACGTCGAAGACGTTACATAGGTCGGTCGGCGTCGCACGAACGTGCGGTTCCATTATCCCTCGGATAGCAACCGGAAGTATCCGCGTCATCATGACATGAGCAGGTCATGAGACTTCATCCCGCTAAAGATTTTTTTCGTCGGGTCCAGCCATGCAACGTATCGGCCCCGCGTAGCCTAGAGGAAATTTGACTTCTAGTAGGCACTTGAAGAATTGTTCGAGCTCATCGGGATTTAGAGTGAAGCGGGAGGGCGAGGAGTTTCGCGGCTGCTTGGCCACCCTTTTGCGTTTGCGACCATCCGTTTCCTCCTCCTCGGTTTCTGGTCAACCTGGGCTAAATGAAGCTCTTTTCGATATCAAGGGCCATCAGGTCGTGTCTTGCTTTCGACCCGTCTTTGGTCCTCTCCGGCATGTTGAGCACGGTGCCAAGCAAGCTCTCACACACGTTCTTCGTGATATGCATGACATCAAGGCTATGAGGCGTACCGAGGATCTTCCCGGTACGGCAAGTCCCAAAACACGGACCTCCTTTTCCATACCCCCAAGAGCGGCCCGGGTTCCTTTTTCTTTCTCTTGTCTCCTTTCTTCCGCTTACGGATCTTTATCTTACCCGCCGGAGGGCAGATCTTTCCGGTTTTTCAACGGAGTATCTATCTCTTCGCCGCTTCTCCTAGGTGGAGGTCCCTCGACCTCATCCTTCCCATTGAACAGGTCTCCACGCTTCCTCCACGGGTCATTCTTGGGAAGCCACATTCGATGCCTCATGTAGACGGTTTTTTAAGACCCGGGATCCTTGCCCAGCTGTAAAACGGCGTCTTTTCCATGCACCTCACACATGCCTTGTGTCCGTGGCACACACGGCACGCGATATATCCGTATCCAAGATAGTCCTGCACCGTCGTCAACGGAGCGGCTTTCATACGGAAAGTTTCTTGTCCGTAGGCGTCCCAAGTTTCGTCCCTTCCTCCCACAGAGTGACTAGCTCCTCCTTCAATAGCTCCGGATACGGGTTGATATCGCTCCACTGGCTGCGTCGGCCCTTGGATTAGCATACTCATGTGTATGTACTTCTTCTTCGGGCATAGCCATGGAGGGAGGTTGTACATCCATACAAACACGGGCCAGAGTGCTTGTGCTTGCTGCTTTGGTTCCCAAACGGATTGAGTCCGTCGGTGCTCGCACCCAACCTGATGTTCCTTGGTTCTTTCCCGAATTCTTCGTAATACTCATCGTCTAATGTTTTCCACTGGCTTGCATCCGAAGGGTGTGTTAGCACTGGGTTTTCAACCCGTTCTACATCACACATCACCGCCTCCTTTCTTTCCGCGTGCCAGCGCATGAGCTTTGCTTCCTTGGGGTCCACGAAGTACCGCTGCAGACGGGGCGTGAGCGGGAAGTACCACACAACTTTTCGAGGAGATTTTTTTGTCCCTCTCTTGTATCGAGATTCGCCACACTGTGGGCATGTATCGAGATTGGCATGCTCGTTCCGATATATTACGCGATCATCGATGCATGCGTGGTATTTACGGTGCGGTAAATCGAGAGGGCACACGATTTTCTTGGCCTCCTGTAGGCTACCGGCACACGTGTTATCTTTAGGAAAGTGGATCTTCAAGTATCCGAAGAGTTCGTCCACGCTTGTGTCCGTCCATTTGTGCTTTGCCTTCATCTCCATAATATCGAGAGCGTATCTCGGACGGCTCTCCTCCGTCCCCACGAGCTGCATCGTACAACGGAGTTCTCGAGTCTACCTCGAGTTGATCTAGCTTAGCCTTCCGTCTACCGGCGATTTTGGGGTCGGTCGATGTGTTGCTGAGAAGAAGTTCCCGAACATGACGGTCCTGCACGGCCGCGGTTAGCGGGGTATTTCTACTCATGTCCTCGTCGGCCGCATGCTCTTCCCGACCTTCTTGATCACCATCAACGTGTGCGCCATCCTCTTCAACCTCGTCTCCATTGTCGTGTGGGGCATCCTCTCCATCACCTTCGTTATCATCATCTCCACCATCATCATCTCCATCACCATCGATATCATCATCTCCATCATCACTCATCCACCGAGTATGCCCCTCCATGAAACTATACCTGAGCAGGTGTTGATTCACTATGCACGAGAAGGGGTCAAACAACGATCCTAGCTTGCATCTTCGACAAGGACACATTATATCCTTTCGCTTTTTCGATACATGTCGGCCGTCGCGCGTTCCACGTATCTATCCACGACGCTTTCCCTCATCGCGATGACCATCGCCGCCTACAAGACAAGATAATTGATTACACCGCCGTCTCGGTTTTCACGGAAAAAATTCGGCATGACCTTTGCTAAATATTGTCATGCTGGAGTTCCAAAATTCGCCGGAACGGAAGTTAATCAACATTCCGGCAAAACATTGGCAACTCAATGTTCCGCACGCGTAAACAAATGCAAAACAATGCATTTACATATATGGAACCACGCCTTTTGCCACCACTAGTACTAGTGATATAACCGCGAATTTTCGCCAACACATGAACATTCCACTCATTTAGTTTATGTACCTACTAGTTGACGCGACGTCCAAAAGCACCCGAGAGACGCCACACGTCGACTTTAATGCTTGAGAGATCTAGAGATCTAAGAAATGGAGAGATCTAGCTAGATCTAGTGGAAAAGGTGGTGGAAGGAGATAGATCTAGATCTAGATTATGCAAATCATGCTAGAGGGGCTAGGTAGTGCATGATTTGCTCAAATACATCATATTTTATTGGTTGAAATAGCTAAAATGGGTGGGGGAATGAGCTAACTAGTGCTTGGGTTGATTTGCCATCACATATGAGTGTGTGTGGGTGGTGGTAGGTGGCTGGTCGTCCTAATAAATGGACATGCCCAGGTTACCGCCGGCGCCTATAACATAAAATGCCAGCGGTAGGGCACGTTACCGCCGGCATCTGCTGGCCGAAAACGCCGGCGGTAACTTAAGGCCAGGTGGCCCACCCGGCTTGGCTATACCGCCGGCATCTCTGCGCGCGTTCGCCGGCGGTAGAGCCCACTATCCCTGGCGCTTCGGCCCGAAGACGCCGGCGGTAAGGCTAGGCCCAATTGGGACCCCGGGGCCCATTGCACCCCTGGCGCCTCGATTTTATTTTCGCCGGCGGTAAGGGAGCTACCCCCGGCGCCGCCCTACCTATTCGCCGGCGGTACTGTTAGCCCCCCTGGAAGGTATTACCGCCGGCATCTTCAGCTCGTATTTGCCGGCGGTAAGGAGTGCGGCTATAAGCCTTTCCCTAGTAGTGTCATGGGATCGTGAATGTGTATGCATAACGGGTGTTTCGGACAGCTAGTCCGGGGCCCGACAGAGTTGGTATCAGAGCCATCCTGACTGTAGGAGACCTTAGTTAGCATGGACGCCAGTTAGGAAAATGCTACTTTGGTAAAATTATTTACGAAACTTATTTTCCTAAGTAACCAGAAGCTTAGCTTCTATCTTTCTTACCTCTTCAAAAACTTCTCATTCTTACCTAGCTCTTTGATTTCTAAAGACTTTGGAAACTTCTTACTCTACTATCTCATCCTCTCCAAAAATAGATGTTGGACGATGTCCCCAACTCAGACTCAGAGACTCAAAGTCGAAGATGCATCAACTCTTTAGGAAGTCTCAAGTATCTCCGACTGCAGCTACTGAAGATTGGATGCCGACTTAGCAGTACGCGTATAGGGATAATAAGAGCATGTCTTTGGTTGTCACCAAAGTCTGTCAAAGAGTTGACCTTGTTCCTCTTTGGACTTGCACTTTTGCAGTCGTCAAGGATCAAGTCCTCAGTTCTTGACTAGTAAATTTTAGGCCCGTCATAAGAAGCTGTCATCCATGATCCCTCCGAATTGAGAACATAAAATCCTATGCAGTTTTCGCCCCCGACTCAACATCGACGACTCAACATCATGTCTACTTCACCACCAACTGCTACAAGAATCAATGTTGAAGTCAATATCAGCAAAATGAAGACGTCTGCATCTCTGACCAACCCAAGTCTCTAGGATGGATAGGACAAACTCAATTGCTTCGATTGAGCTACCCCTGCGTATTAGGTATCCTTGGGTACTTGAAATACCTCGTGTGGATTTCATGATTGCTTGTGGTGTTCTGAATTTGCTGCTTGAGTGCTTGTGATTGCTTGTTGTGTGTATGCTTGTTTTAGCCTTTCGTCCTGAAAACCCCTCTTTTTGTGTGACAACCCTGTCTAAGAAACCCTCCCTAAGATGTTTTCCTCGCATTCGGGCAATTTTCAGGTAGAAATTGTAACTGTTAGTTTGTAAAGCTAACAGAAAACCCTAACTAAAATTTGGGTAACCACTAGATCTAACCCTGATTTCCTGGAGTCCCCAACTTAGTGTGCCATTCAACCGAAGACACCCTGCGACGCCAATGAAGCAGAAGGCTTCAAGATTGACTACAACCCTGCTAGAAGATGAAGCCTACCAATAGGTTCTAACTGTGGATAGAACCCTGCTAACCATAAAGAAATCTTTTAAAAACCCAACCTTAGGATACCACATCTGCCCAGCGGAGCAGCCAAGCGAGAAGTCGTATCGAAGCCAAGTTATCCTACATGTTGCATCTCGTCCTCGTTAAGTGAAGCCTTTGAAGACAGTTCAAGACTCAAGATTTGGTGTACCTCAGTCAACACCAACCCTAAAGCTGAAGACTATTTTTAATGTCTGTTGTTGCTACTTCATGTCAAGATCCACCAGGAGTTCTGCTAACTTACTAACTTAACGAGCGCCCTACAAAACAGTAAACACTGTGTGTGCATCTTGAAGCTACGGACTGCACTTCGCCCCTGAAGATTCTTCAACTCAAGACGAGAGATTGATGACCTCCTCAAGAGTGCCTGAAAGGACCCCATGGCTAAACCTCGGAGTTTTTCTGAACACCCGATGAACAATTTTAAGGGTGGAAGACTTCGTCTTCCACTAAAATTTAAGCTAACCCTAAAGTTTTCGATCTTTCTGAAGCACCGTCCGGATGTTCTAACTTTCAAGAACCGATGAACCCTCTAGTATGGTTAGGGAGCTGCCAAACTAACATCCGCGCTGAGAACTGAACCTCTTCACGAAGCCTTCCCTCGGTGGAAATCTATAGTGTCACTCGGAAGCTGAAGCTATGACCTTTTCGACAACAGCACGCCCACCGGAAGATGAAGTCTAACTTAAGTCAGACTATAAAACCTCTCTAGTCCTACGCTTAGTAATCTCGGGACGAGATTTATTTTAAGGGTGGAAGAGCTGTAACACCCCAACTTTTGCAACCTTGTTTATTTGTCCAGAGTGCAAAAATCAGGGGGAACAAAAACTTTTTTCTTCTTGTAGTGTTGAAATGTTTTGATTTCAATGCTTGTCTGGCCTTGTTGTTGAGTGATGATTGCAAGTGGTAACTGAAATACCTCAACCCACATTTTCTAGTCTCAAGAAAAATACTTAGGCTATGGCCCCTCTTGTATTACTTTAACCTACTCTCTTCAAAAGTATTTGAACTTTTTGACACAACACAAAACCTCTTTTGTTTTATCTTTGGACTCAAAGTCTTAATTCAAAAGGTCTTATCAAAAATATTTTCTTTAAATTATCTATGGTCACTAAGATCATAGTATCACAATAGGTGTTTCTAAAATTGTTCTTGACACAAAGTATTTGCCAAATGGTATACCCCTACTTTGTGTGACTTCAAATTTTTATAAAATCTTTTATATGCAGTTCTGATTTCCAAAAGTGAAATGGTGTGATCCATATTTTATTCTAATTCAACTTTGGATCATACTACTCTTCTAAAAACCCTCTCTCATCTCAAAGGTTTCAATTAAACTTTTTATCTATTTTAAATCAAATAAGGGCCATAGACATAAAAAATAATTAAAGGACTATTTGATATGTGATCAAATAACCATGGCATTGTCCTTGCCACTAATACGTCTCACTGATATATCTTTTAACATCATCACTCCATCTATGCATTATCATGTTAGATGATCATTTGTCCAATAGATGGATAATCTCCATTTGCATCTCTATCTCCCCAAAATCTTTGAATTCTACTCTTAAATCATTCTTGGCCCAACTCCAATTTTAAAATATGAAGGTTGCCTCCAATTTCCTAAAATCCTAAACCCCCATTTCTTCTCAGTTTGACTTCCGAAATACCCTTCCTCTAATTAAAATAGGAAATATCGATAATAGTTTTTATCACATCTTTTCCTTTCGAAAATAATTTGTAGAAAATTATTTTCTTGATTTTATTTCCTATTTTGCTAAAAACGCATGTAAATGGTGCATATGCCATTCCTTGCACTCTTTATATTCAAATCGTTATATGGAAAACCTACTATGCATTCTCATGCAAGTAGAGTATTTTTGAGCCCAAAATATTATCTTTCTCTTTTCAAAAATTTCAAAGTTATTGTCGCTCGAAATTTATTCAATTATGGCCAAATTCTTAGAAAGTGATCCAAACACTTAATGAATGAGATTCCCTATTGGAATGTCTTCTTGAGCAAAACAACCTCATCTATGTGATCCATCTCCATTTCAGGGATCAATAGTGAGAACAAATACCATATGGTCTCCTTGTCTATTAACCTTTATTTCTAGCTATATCTCTTTAATCCATTTCTAGTAATCACCAAATTATCTAAACGACTCAAAATCATCATAACCCTCTTCATCTCATCTCTCACTGATCCATTCATGCAGGGTATTGTTTGGGACTTTTTGCGTCCAACTCATATTCAAAATTTTGGAAAAGCATGCACCCATGTATACTCCACTTCTTTCCATGACATCTTTTAAGCACCACCCCCTCTCACAAAATAAACTCATCCACATCTCCTCTTCATTTTGGATGGCCACCTGCTGCTACTATGGCACTTTTGGCCGAATTATTGTGGAAGGGAAGAGAGAAACCGAGACATGACCGTATGCCACGATTTGGTGATTCTCTTCCTCTCTCTTTCTATTCTTTTAGCTCAGCACCACTCCCTTTACCTCTCCAGCATGCCTCTCTCCATCTAGTCGACATCCACTGTAGCTGCAGTGTCCCTCTTGTCCTTTTATTTTTGGGAAAGAAGGCATGGCCGGGGCAAGGAACTTGAGAGAGATCGGGTGCAGCCCTCCTTTCCCCTCTCTCCTCTCTGCCTTGCACGACCAACCACTGGCCTAAATGGTGTCCCTGTACCCTTCTCTCCTCCCTGGACATGTCCTCTCTCACTCCAACTCTTTGCACAGCCCATTCAACCCCCTATCACGGCCGTGCACGCCATGGTGGGTACGTCTCCGACCCGCACACCCCACGCCCATTCCCTGTGTCAAACAACTATGCACCGTGAACGAGTAGAGAACCAGCTCCCTCCTCGACACGCTCAATACTCACGCCTGGCCCTAGCCTGCACGCCCGTGACCTCGTTTGTCAGCTATCGTTTCGTCGAGCATCTTCTGTGCGACATGACGCGTCGCCGAACCTCGCTGTTTCCCACCGCACTGGTCCACCCCTCCGCTCTCTTTTCGTCTCCGTGACCAGCAGGCAGCACACTACCGCCTCCCTCGCCCTATCGCTGCCTGCCGCCCCTCCTCTCTTCTGCGCGTGCTCCCGGAGCACGGTGGACGCCGCGAGCTCGTTTTAAGGCCTCAGAGCACCTCACTCATTTCCCTCTCGCCAACCGACACGCACATCACCCCATAAACCACCCCCGGGTTGAGAGAGGCTATCTTTCACTCTGCTACTGGAGCTCGTCGTCGACAATGCCCGCTGTTCGCTCGCAGATGGTTGCCGTCGACTCGCGCCTCCATTCTCTTCCCTCTCTGGCTCGTTGAACTCGCACCGTATCGCTCCTTCTCATGAGCTTTGTTTCGTTTCCCAGGGTGGAGTGTAGTTGACGCGGGCGTCCCCTCACTGTCGCGGGCGATGCAAGTCGGAACTACGACCGTCCCTGCACAGCTCCGAGCCGCTGAACCTTCCTCGGACCCTCTCCGTCGTCGTCCCGGAGGTCGGCGAGCTCGTACCGGTTTACGAGGCCGGGCCTCTGCGAACCGCCGCGCAGCGTCGCCCCTCCTCTTTCCTTGCAGCTCGCCGGAGGGCCGCCTCCTCCGAACGCCGTCCGAAATCAGCACTGCGTAGACATCCTGGAGCCGCTGGAGCACGACCAAGACACCCCAGGCAAGCCTCCGTGCAACCCCGTCATCCTCTCGTCGCCCCTCCGTCGAGCCCAAGCCCCCGGTGAGCCTCCTCCTCCTCCCTCTGTTCCATGCGTCGCGGCGGCGCCGCTTTTTCTGGTCGTTGCCGACGGGTTCGCTCGACGCCCGCGCGCATGCAGACCCGCCCGTGCATGCAGATTCCCGCGGGTCCCGCGCATCGACGTGGTCGGCCACGTCCCAGGCCATTTGAAACGGCATCTCCGCGCGCCCACGGTGGCAGCTGGTCCGGCCCGCGGTGGATTCTGCCAGACCTGGCCGATGCGGCCCGACTATTCCTTTTCCCATTTCTTTTCCAGTTAAATGCACAGATATATCTGCTCTAGGTTTTAATTCACTAAACATTCCTCCCACATGATATTCACTTGATTCAAATTTCTGTGTGTCCCTAAACAACTGTTTAATCAAACAAACTTGCATGCATGTGATTGTCTGAGGTGAATATTTCTTGAGATTCATCTTTCTGAAATGATGCATTTTCAGTATTTAATTTAGTGTGGTAGCTGTGGAACTCTTTTTGGTGTGAAACCAATTTTGTTGCAAAGCTTATCTCAGTAGCTACTTTTTGGTATAGGGTACCCTGTCAGAAGCTTCCTATATTTTATGCAGCTTAGAAAGTTAGATCTGTCTAGTAGGGCCTCGTGTGATTTTTAACTTGAAAAATAAAACTGTTTTTCAATCAATACCAACTCCCAGTGATTAGCTTCACATTAGGCCTTCAGTGTACCAGGATGGAATATTTTTGGGAACTGTAGAATATTTATAGGATTTTTGAAACCAAAACAGGGTCCTTTTTCAGAATAAAAATTGTGGTAATTATTTTGTAGCTCCAAAAAATGCCAAACTAATTTTGATGGATCACATTTTTCAATACCTATCCGTCAGTATACTTGTTACTGGTTTGTTATGATTTAATGTTTGGGTGCTTGAAAAATGGATTGCTCTAGTTTCTGATTTATTAAAATGTTTAAAAACTTATTTTTGAATGATTCCAGTGCATGTGTGTTCATCATGTTAATAGCTTCATGTAGGTATGTTGCATGTATTTTTGTGGGCCACTAAAAAGATTTAGGCCATTTGTTTGATCCTTAAGTCATTTCTGGTTTTATAAAAATCATATCTATTGTTTTAAAAACCCAAATTTAGTGAATCCAATTTCTGTAGTTTTATAAAACCAAGCTTTACTCTCTGTGATTTTACTAAAAATTTGGTGTGCATTATTGGGGAGTGGCTTGTTAAAATTCATGCTAGTGCTTATTTTACCCATAGTGAAAATTGTGTTGTTTTTGTTTAAAATGCTTTATAATGAACCTTGGCACCAAATCCCTACTGGTGGTTTCCAAAGGTCATTATACACCTTTGATTGTGTATATTATGATTTATTGTGAGGTAGAGACTTCTTAGCAAAATAACCATTTTGCCATAGGTGTTGTTATTTGATGTGTTTAGTGTCTCTGATTTAGTGGTTGGATGTTGTGTGTTGTTGTGTGGTTTGATGCTATGCCTAGGGATTGATTGCCTTCTCTTTTATTTTGCGACGTTAGAATGCGAATGCTATCGGAGACGGAGAGGATCTCGGTGAGGATCTCGAAGAGGAAGGAAAAGCAGAGGTTCGTGAAGAAGAAGTCCAGGGACAAATAGCCAACCAAGGCAAGCCACCTCTTGATGCATATCTCATCCTAATTATCTTACTCTTGCATTATTAGCACTTTTATAAATTGCATGTTTTTATTTATTTATGTGAGTGGTCCTGCCACTCGGTGTTTTATTATTCCACCCTTACGGGTGCAGCCCTCGTTGATACCTACTAAACAAATGCCTGTTAGTGATATGGTGCTTAACACCTTATCATCCTTATCATCGCTTTTCAAAGAAAAGTCGGACTATAGGTCGGGAGCCTCTTTAAAAAGGTTTGTGAAAATGTTTTCAAGAAAGAAGTGTTTCGAAAACCTTGGAATGGGGTAGCCCTTCCCAAGTGTGAGTTTATGAAAAGGAAAAGGTTTTTGGGAAGAAAAATTGCTAGAGGCAAGTGGATGAAATTGTTTTCGAAAAACTTTGGTGACTGAGTACCTAACCGGACCAAGCCAGTACAACCACATTACCCTTTAGTGGGACGGGGCGCAGCGTAGTAGTTTGTCTCGCCTTAGTTTGTGTCCTGCAAGTGTAGTGGCAGTCCGACCATGAACGCTTCGACCGGGGTTCTTCCCATGAGAAGGGACGCAACCCATTTGCCTTTTCAGGTACGCGGGGTACAACTTATGAGCTCCCATTGAAAGATGCCGAAGTGGTTGGATGGCATTCCAGAGGGTCGGGTGTCGGGGACTTTGCAACTCCTGGGTAAACGGCTGATACGTCTCCGACGTATCGATAATTTCTTATGTTCTATGCCATATTATTGATGATACTTACATGTTTTATGCACACTTTATGTCATATTCGTGCATTTTCTGGAACTAACCTATTAACAAGATGCCGAAGTGCAGTTCCTGTTTTCTGCTGTTTTTGGTTTCAGAAATCCTAGTAACGAAATATTCTCGGAATTGGACGAAACGAAGACCCAGGGGCCTATTTTTCCACGGAGCTTCCAGAAGACCGAAGAACACACGAAGTGGGGCCACGAGGTGGCGACACCACAAGGCGGCGCGGCCCGGGGGGGCCCGCGCCGCCCTATGGTGTGGCCCCCTCGTCCGGCCCCGACTCGCCCTTCCGCCTACTTAAAGCCTCCGTCGCGAAACCCCCGATGCGAAAAAACCACGATACGGAAAACCTTGCGAGACGCCGCCGCCGCCGATCCCATCTCGGGGGATCCCGGAGATCTCCTCCGGCACCCTGCCGGGAGAGGGGATTCATCTCCCGGAGGACTCTACACCGCCATGGTCGCCTCCGGAGTGATGAGTGAGTAGTTCACCCCTGGACTATGGGTCCATAGCGGTAGCTAGATGGTTGTCTTCTCCTCATTGTGCTTCATTGTTGGATCTTGTGAGCTGCCTAACATGATCAAGATCATCTATCCGTAATTCTATATGTTGTGTTTGTCGGGATCCGATGGATAGAGAATACCATGTCATGTTAATTATCAAGTTATTACACATGTGTTGTTTATGATCTTGCATGCTCTCCGTTTCTAGTAGAGGCTCGGCCAAGTTTTTACTTTTAACTCCAAGAGGGAGTATTTATGCTCGATAGTGGGTTCATGCCGCATTGACACCAGGACGATGTGACGAAAGTTCTAAGGTTGTGTTGTGCTTGTTGCCACTAGGGATAAAACATTGGCGCTATGTCCGAGGATGTAGTTGTTGATTACATTACGCACCATACTTAATGCAATTGTCTCGTTGCTTTACAACTTAATACTGGAGGGGTTCGGATGATAACTCTGAAGGTGGACTTTTTAGGCATAGATGCAGTTGGATGGCGGTCTATGTACTTTGTCGTAATGCCCAATTAAATCTCACTATACTTATCATGTCATGTATGTGCATTGTTATGCCCTCTCTATTTGTCAATTGCCCGACTGTAATTTGTTCACCCAACATGCTTTTATCTTATGGGAGAGACACCTCTAGTGAACTGTGGACCCCGGTCCATTCTTTAATACTGAAATACAAATCTGCTGCAATACTTGTTTTACTATTTTCTCTGCAAACAATCATCTTCCACACAATACGGTTAATCCTTTGTTACAGCAAGCCGGTGAGATTGACAACCTCACCTGTTTCGTTGGGGCAAAGTACTTTGGTTGTGTTGTGCAGGTTCCACGTTGGCGCCGGAATCTGCGGTGTTGCGCCGCACTACATCCCGCCGCCATCAACCTTCAACGTGCTTCTTGACTCCTACTGGTTCGATTAAACCTTGGTTTCTAACTGAGGGAAACTTGCCGCTGTGCGCATCACACCTTCCTCTTGGGGTTCCCAACGGACGTGTCAACTACACGCATCAACGGCATCCCGGACTCTGGTGTTGGGTGGTACAACTCATTCGGCATGTCTTAGGCTAAGGCGAGCAAGCGAAAACTGTGATCGATTATCCGAACCTCGCGTTTTGACGCTTGGTGAACCAGGGATGATCCCGGCGGATTTATCAGATCTTGTGGGGAAAGTGTACAACCTCTGCAGAGTGTAAATCTATTCGAATAGCCGTGTCCGCGGTTATGGACGTGGGAATGGAAGCTGCTTGGCATTAAAGAGAGTTTTGGTTTATAAAAATGTTTTCCAAAAGTGTTTGGAAAAGGATACTAGTGGGACTGGCGGAAATGTACCTGGGAGGTATGGTGGAAAGTTGGAAAAGTTGTTTTGGTCATACTGAGATGACCAGAAAGGAAAAATGGGTCGCCCTTACCTATTAGTCTGAAATAAACTTGTTTCCAAAAAAAAAATTTTAACAAAGATTGTAGCGACCTCACCTTTTAAGGTGCCGATCTCTGTGCATATCTGTGCTAGTCCCTGGATCAATCGCTAGCACACACAGTACAAGATGTAATACCAAGATACAAAGGTCTTTATTACATCGTATGATCCAGTAATAACATAGTGACTTACAAAAGGTGTAGCACAAGGCTAGCATAACATCAGAGTTTACAACGAACAACATAGACAGCATGGAGCCCTTCATCTTCATGTGCCACAGGCGAGCATGTTGAGGATAGACTCGTAACCCTAATCATCGTATCTCACTCGTCTATCGAAATATCTGCAACAGGTAAAGTTACAGCCAAAAACATTTGGCCAATACTTTGAATGTATTGGCAAGATGACACTTTGGTGGACACAAATGGCGCCTAATATCTACATGCATATTTGGCTGGTGGAGTTTATGCTCATTTGCAGAAAGCCAATTTTTTCCTATCTTTTGCAAATAGTTTTTCATCATCTCATTATATTTTGTCACACAAAACCCTTTGTTCACCCACCAAATTTTAAATTAGGAAATTGGGATGAGGAGATTCTCGATCAGTTTCAAAGTCTTGATGCTCAGAATTGTCCGTAACCGGGGACACGGCTAAGTACTTAGTTTTGACACTCTCGAGAGGTTTGTGTACTTTACCCACAAGACTTGGCTATTCCTTCATCCATACTACTTAGGTGTGGCATGGAAGATAGAAAGACAAGACAAGACTTTTCAGAAGCAATCCCTCAGACCAGCACGGACGCGCTCCATCCTACAACACTACCACCCTCTGTTCGCCTGGCTGAGTTCTCGCAACTTAGTTGGTCAAGGCAGAACCCATATTGCCATGTGGCTACACTAGAAGCTTCTCAACATTGAATGTCTCCAATCTCTTTGTTCCTGGGCGGCAATCCCCACCTATGTCTGCACTCCGCTGACTGATCTTACCAATCCGCCCAGGTGGTTCATTAACTTAGTTATTTTTCACCACACAAAAACATAAATTTTCCAACACACACACACACACATTTATTCATGAGATCCCTCCCACGTATCTATTCAGCACGACTAAGCATTCTACACTTACGTTGTTTCTTCTAACAGGAAAAACAGGTGTACCATAAATAGGATAAAGAAAAGCATAGAACCTACTCATGCATACTACTGAAATAAAATAAATACTACATGCATAGTAAAAGATTAGGACATTTATGAATTGGTGTGTCACTTGCCTTTTGATAGTCGAAGAGTGTTCACTTCTCTCAATCAAAACACGCAGCTCTCGGACGAACTATAAGATAAAAGGTAACACAACATAAACACAACATTCATAGCAACATAACACACCAAAGCAACCACAATATAATTTGAAAGTTTGGTTATTCCTCTTACTTTAAAGTTTATCTATCTTATGGATCAATGTGCAAGAAGGTATGGCATGAGGCAACGCTTGCAAGATATAAATTTGATAGATTGAATGGATAAAGTCAAATACATAGAAATGGACCATCTAGATATATGGGAATGAATTGATAGCTACAAAGCATGGATAATTGGGATATGTATAATCTTGGAATCATCGAAAGTGGAAATAGTTTTGGTAGATGGTTATGAGAGTAGGGATCACTTTGACAATAAAAATTGTGCCCAAAAGAGTTAGAGACATTTCTATGCGACAATACTCAAATCCTCATATTTGAATTTGAATACTTGCAAATAGATTCAAACATTTTGGTAGTTGTTCTACTGGATTGAGAAGCTCGCGATCATCCATTTGCGAAAGGAGACGATTTAAAATGTTTTATAGATATCTAGATTTGACTAGAATATGGTTCAAAAATAATATTTTTACTTTAAAACCCGAAAATTTGAAAAACAAGCGTCACGAGATAGAGAATTTAATTACGGACTCAACTTCAGTATAATCACATGAAACTGAGTTCTGGATAGAAATATATGGAATTTCAAAGTTTCGACGTGAGCTAGTACATTCCACGCTAACTGATCGATCAGGTTGTCTTGGTACACGCGTGAGAAAAGAAAGGAAAAGGGATCGGTGGCTAGTACCAGTATATGATATAATGGTTTGTTCCAAAAGAAAGGAAAGGTGTATATATATTTCTTTCAACTTAATCTGTACGTGCACTACTTGAAATCGGCACGTTCAGTCGGCTTGATTAATTTACTTGTTGATCGAGCGAGTGCGGAAACTAGCGATCATTGGATGCTATCTTTTCTTTCGCGCACGAACGGAAAGTGACCTTATTTGATTGAAAACCATATGTACTGGCGAGTTTACATAGAAGATTTGCTTCAGCGTGGCTTTCATGGATTGGATTTGAGGATAGCTAGGCTGAGTACGTAGACTTCTCCGAGGCATCCAGGGAAATTAGAAAGAAAAGAGACTGGTACTACTAGCATGTCACACGTTGTCATTTTCAGAAATTCTTTCATCGCTGCTAGGATGTGCTAAGTTTTTTCTTTCCAGGGAACAACAAGCTAACTTGGCTAAGCCATGTTCCATGTTTTTCAGTTAAGTGACCGACCATGTATGATCTAAATCTAACAGGAGACGATGGCCATACCGATGATGCACAAGTAGTCGATGGTGATGTCGAAGATGGCGGTGCAGGTATGAGATTTGATGAAGACGTCAAGGAAGACCTTCCAGAGTCCATGGAGTAGCAGAATTTTCTAGCGCCGGTCGTCGCACACAAGCAGAAGTCTGCCCGGGTCATCATTGTAGAAGAATCTCCGGCTGTGAATCGAGAGGACGAAGACAGGCATCGGGATATGCAGATCGAAAGAAAAAGAAAGAATGAATAACCAGGGCCTACCTTGCTATCCGATGAAAACGACGACGTCATTGCCGTGGCCGGCGGAACAACGGCAACGCGGCCAACAGAGACTCCATGATGCAGCACCATGTCAAGAAGGTAGGCAACGTCAAAAGGAGTCTTCTGGTGGAGGGAATCTACGAGATGAACACCAAAGGCGTCGGAATTTGGTGATGAACTCGATTTTTGTGGCTAAGAGTGGCATGGTCTATATTTCTTGTACAAAGCTCATCTGGAGAAAGTGTGAGAACGAAAGTGAGGGAGACAGACTAGGAACACTCGTTGGACATGTTCAAGAGCATTAGTATGCATCGAGGTGGGAGATCAGGAGGCGTATGCCAACGTTAGGCATTCGGTGCACGACGTGGGTTTGAGAGATTATGACCGTTACGACGAAAATAAATTGCCTGAACGGAAAGCCTATAAAATTTGGAGGAACTTTCGTATTGAACTCGACAAGAAACGGTCACGCAATTGATGGGAAATTGAAGAGGGAGAGGTGGCTGCCATGAATGTAGGTTTGTACGTGACCTTGAGGAGGAAGACGAGCGACAAGCTCGGTTCGATTTTGGTGGGCTGGTCTGATGGGCCAGAAAACGAGCTTTATTGGCAGATTTAGTTGGTTTGGCCCTTTTTTATTTTCTTCTTTGTATTTTCTGATCCCTTTTGTTTGAACTTATTTTAAACTCTGATTTGATTCAAACATGATCAAAATATTTCCAGAAAATATATTTTGCAAGGTTAAATAGAAAATTTGGGCGCAATTCGGTTTTTTAAAATATGTTTACAAATCAAAATATGGCACGTATGCCTACATGGCTTATTTTATCAAAGAAAAACTTTTTATAATTTCAAAACCTTAAAAGAAATAAAAAGTTTTGTTGAAATCACTATTTTGAGAAAACTTTTTTAAATACTACACAAAAGTTTTAATTCCCTCCGGAATTTGAATCAAGACAAGCAATTCAAACATTCTAATTTTTTTATTTTAACATTCCAAAATTTGGAATGTTACAGACTACCACCCTTAAAAGGAATCTCGTCCTCGAGATTCGGAGAAAGGCTAGAAAAAAAGCTGGGTACGAGATGTCTAGGTGGGCTACCACCCTTAAAAGAAACTTTTGTGGGCAGTTTAGGTCTCGGGTAGATAGTTGGCTCAACTAGGGAGTAACTTGGCACTAAGTCATCTTTTGGAACATCTATGGCTTCTGACTTCATATCCAGTATGTGGTTCTTTATTCACATATTGTGAACAACGTATCTCTCCATGGTGACTTGAGTAGGTTTTTTTAACTTATGGTTAGGTTTCTAATCCATATGGGCTAGCTCTTGAACTACTTTTGACACAGAGGGGTCACTCTTTGGGTCAAACAGAAGACCAAAATATGAAAACTTCATGAGATCCTTCATCCTTTTCTTCTTGGTGTCTTCGACATCCTTCCACCACTCTAAACTAGTGGTTGGATCTTCGATCTCGTAGTAGTCCTACGCTTGACAACACTTGCCTACTATAAGGGTATAATATTTCTCCACCCTAAGGTTCAGGCTTATTCCCTGACGTCTCACTTGTAGGTATGTCTCTCTAGATTTACCATTCCTCGTAACAAGAGCAAACAATATGAGTAGTCGTCATGGGGGCCAATCCATGTCGCACACAATCATTTCCTTGTATTTAGTTTGGTATATCTCGTGTTCTAACTCTCGGTCAACCTCACAAGTTTGACAAAACTTTCCATGGAGAATTGAATCAATGTTTCAATCCCCATTATTGAATTGTTTTCAAAAACTTTCTATCGATCCTTAACTAGGGTTTTGCGTATCTCACACTCCTCGGTTCTTCATCTTGATAGGGACATCAAGGTTGGTTTTGCTAAGGTTGTCTTCATGACGATTTGTCAAGAAAACACTTGTTGGATTGGGTATAGATGAGATTAGATAGAAAGATTCTAAAGAACATTCCTACCCAAACACCATAGATCAAAGCAATTCAGCAAACAACAATCATCTAACAAACATCAAGCATCATGGTTCAAACATAAACAAACTAGTATGGTCATACCACAATTTGGTAAGATCAATACTTTGTTACGCTATCGTTGGTTCGCTAAAGGAGAACTAATGGTGGTCTGGTCTATTTCTGTTTTCTATGTTTCAAGTTTCTACTCTACTCCTTCGGTGTATCATCGTGTGTTGTGCAGTCTCCATCAAAGTATTTCTTCAAGTTCTTCATTGGTCTTCCATGAAACCCTTCTTATGGACTCGAAGAAAGTCACCTGAAGCAGCAGTCCCTCACTTCAGGCACAAGGTCATCATCTCTACTTCCTTGATGGTTTCATAAGGTAGGTCATCTAAGGTAAGAGGAAAACATTTTTGAAGATGGAGTAGATGAGAATACTGGAAGTTCACAAAACCGTCTTTTTAATAGAAGTAGGATTAGCTAGATTTTTCATCCTAGGGTCTCCCTATTTTCTAATCCAAACCTAGGGTCACGAACCTATGGTCAACACAATGCTCTGATACCATCTGTAGCGACCTCACCTTTTAAGGTGCCGATCTCTGTGCATATCTGTGCTAGTCCCTGGATCAATCGCTAGCACACACAGTACAAGATGTAATACCAAGATACAAAGGTCTTTATTACATCGTATGATCCAGTAATAACATAGTGACTTACAAAAGGTGTAGCACAAGGCTAGCATAACATCAGAGTTTACAACGAACAACATAGACAGCATGGAGCCCTTCATCTTCATGTGCCACAGGCGAGCATGTTGAGGATAGACTCGTAACCCTAATCATCGTATCTCACTCGTCTATCGAAATATCTGCAACAGGTAAAGTTACAGCCAAAAACATTTGGTCAATACTTTGAATGTATTGGCAAGATGACACTTTGGTGGACACAAATGGCGCCTAATATCTACATGCATATTTGGCTGGTGGAGTTTATGCTCATTTGCAGAAAGCCAATTTTTTCCTATCTTTTGCAAATAGTTTTTCATCATCTCATTATATTTTGTCACACAAAACCCTTTGTTCACCCACCAAATTTTAAATTAGGAAATTGGGATGAGGAGATTCTCGATCAGTTTCAAAGTCTTGATGCTCAGAATTGTCCGTAACCGGGGACACGGCTAAGTACTTAGTTTTAACACTCTCGAGAGGTTTGTGTACTTTACCCACAAGACTTGGCTATTCCTTCATCCATACTACTTAGGTGTGGCATGGAAGATAGAAAGACAAGACAAGACTTTTCAGAAGCAATCCCTCAGACCAGCACGGACGCGCTCCATCCTACAACACTACCACCCTCTGTTCGCCTGGCTGAGTTCTCGCAACTTAGTTGGTCAAGGCAGAGCCCATATTGCCATGTGGCTACACTAGAAGCTTCTCAACATTGAATGTCTCCAATCTCTTTGTTCCTGGGCGGCAATCCCCACCTATGTCTGCACTCCGCTGGCGATCTTACCAATCCGCCCAGGTGGTTCATTAACTTAGTTATTTTTCACCACACAAAAACATAAATTTTCCAACACACACACACACACATTTATTCATGAGATCCCTCCCACGTATCCATTCAGCACGACTAAGCATTCTACACTTACGTTGTTTCTTCTAACAGGAAAAACAGGTGTACCATAAATAGGATAAAGAAAAGCATAGAACCTACTCATGCATACTACTGAAATAAAATAAATACTACATGCATAGTAAAAGATTAGGACATTTATGAATTGGTGTGTCACTTGCCTTTTTGATAGTCGAAGAGTGTTCACTTCTCTCAATCAAAACACGCAGCTCTCGGACGAACTATAAGATAAAAGGTAACACAACATAAACACAACATTCATAGCAACATAACACACCAAAGCAAACACAATATAATTTGAAAGTTTGGTTATTCCTCTTACTTTAAAGTTTATCTATCTTATGGATCAATGTGCAAGAAGGTATGGCATGAGGCAACGCTTGCAAGATATAAATTTGATAGATTGAATGGATAAAGTCAAATACATAGAAATGGACCATCTAGATATATGGGAATGAATTGATAGCTACAAAGCATGGATAATTGGGATATGTATAATCTTGGAATCATCGAAAGTGGAAATAGTTTTGGTAGATGGTTATGAGAGTAGGGATCACTTTGACAATAAAAATTGTGCCCAAAAGAGTTAGAGACATTTCTATGCGACAATACTCAAATCCTCATATTTGAATTTGAATACTTGCAAATAGATTCAAACATTTTGGTAGTTGTTCTACTGGATTGAGAAGCTCGCGATCATCCATTTGCGAAAGGAGACGATTTAAAATGTTTTATAGATATCTAGATTTGACTAGAATATGGTTCAAAAATAATATTTTTACTTTAAAACCCGAAAATTTGAAAAACAAGCGTCACGAGATAGAGAATTTAATTACGGACTCAACTTCAGTATAATCACATGAAACTGAGTTCTGGATAGAAATATATGGAATTTCAAAGTTTCGACGTGAGCTAGTACATTCCACGCTAACTGATCGATCAGGTTGTCTTGGTACACGCGTGAGAAAAGAAAGGAAAAGGGATCGGTGGCTAGTACCAGTATATGATATAATGGTTTGTTCCAAAAGAAAGGAAAGGTGTATATATATTTCTTTCAACTTAATCTGTACGTGCACTACTTGAAATCGGCACGTTCAGTCGGCTTGATTAATTTACTTGTTGATCGAGCGAGTGCGGAAACTAGCGATCATTGGATGCTATCTTTTCTTTCGCGCACGAACGGAAAGTGACCTTATTTGATTGAAAACCATATGTACTGGCGAGTTTACATAGAAGATTTGCTTCAGCGTGGCTTTCATGGATCGGATTTGAGGATAGCTAGGCTGAGTACGTAGACTTCTCCGAGGCATCCAGGGAAATTAGAAAGAAAAGAGACTGGTACTACTAGCATGTCACACGTTGTCATTTTCAGAAATTCTTTCATCGCTGCTAGGATGTGCTAAGTTTTTTCTTTCCAGGGAACAACAAGCTAACTTGGCTAAGCCATGTTCCATGTTTTTCAGTTAAGTGACCGACCATGTATGATCTAAATCTAACAGGAGACGATGGCCATACCGATGATGCACAAGTAGTCGATGGTGATGTCGAAGATGGCGGTGCAGGTATGAGATTTGATGAAGACGTCAAGGAAGACCTTCCAGAGTCCATGGAGTAGCAGAATTTTCTAGCGCCGGTCGTCGCACACAAGCAGAAGTCTGCCCGGGTCATCATTGTAGAAGAATCTCCGGCTGTGAATCGAGAGGACGAAGACAGGCATCGGGATATGCAGATCGAAAGAAAAAGAAAGAATGAATAACCAGGGCCTACCTTGCTATCCGATGAAAACGACGACGTCATTGCCGTGGCCGGCGGAACAACGGCAACGCGGCCAACAGAGACTCCATGATGCAGCACCATGTCAAGAAGGTAGGCAACGTCAAAAGGAGTCTGCTGGTGGAGGGAATCTACGAGATGAACACCAAAGGCGTCGGAATTTGGTGATGAACTCGATTTTTGTGGCTAGGAGTGGCATGGTCTATATTTCTTGTACAAAGCTCATCTGGAGAAAGTGTGAGAACGAAAGTGAGGGAGACAGACTAGGAACACTCGTTGGACATGTTCAAGAGCATTAGTATGCATCGAGGTGGGAGATCAGGAGGCGTATGCCAACGTTAGGCATTCGGTGCACGACGTGGGTTTGAGAGATTATGACCGTTACGACGAAAATAAATTGCCTGAACGGAAAGCCTATAAAATTTGGAGGAACTTTCGTATTGAACTCGACAAGAAACGGTCACGCAATTGATGGGAAATTGAAGAGGGAGAGGTGGCTGCCATGAATGTAGGTTTGTACGTGACCTTGAGGAGGAAGACGAGCGACAAGCTCGGTTCGATTTTGGTGGGCTGGTCTGATGGGCCAGAAAACGAGCTTTATTGGCAGATTTAGTTGGTTTGGCCCTTTTTTATTTTCTTCTTTGTATTTTCTGATCCCTTTTGTTTGAACTTATTTTAAACTCTGATTTGATTCAAACATGATCAAAATATTTCCAGAAAATATATTTTGCAAGGTTAAATAGAAAATTTGGGCGCAATTCGATTTTTTAAAATATGTTTACAAATCAAAATATGGCACGTATGCCTACATGGCTTATTTTATCAAAGAAAAACTTTTTATAATTTCAAAACCTTAAAAGAAATAAAAAGTTTTGTTGAAATCACTATTTTGAGAAAACTTTTTTAAATACTACACAAAAGTTTTAATTCCCTCCGGAATTTGAATCAAGACAAGCAATTCAAACATTCTAATTTTTTTTATTTTAACATTCCAAAATTTGCAAAATTTTGAAATGTTACAAAGATATAGAGATGTCATACTCTCGAGAGAAACCACCTCTCGCTCCTTGTCTCCCTAGTTTAGTGCCTGTTCCTTGCTACTGCCAAATATGCATATCCTTTACTTCTCTCTAAGGTGGTTTGCGAGTACAATTCATAATGTACTCATGGCTTTGTCCCTGGCTATTTACCTGGCCAGACTTGGTGGAATCCAGCAGATGAAGAAGGAGTCGACGACGTCTATGCGAGCTAGGAACGTCTTCCCAGTCAGTTGCCTGTAGGGTTAGGGCATGACTTGGGCCGTGCGAACGCTTTCGTCTGAAGTATTTCCGCTGTCTGATTGTTGATCCCACCATTGAGGCTATTATGTAAGTATTGGGCATATGACCTGTTGTAATCTGTATATTCGGTACTGTAATGGATGATGTATTTGATACCAGTTTGGTTATGCCTTCACGACACACTGATCATGGGATCGTGAATGTGTATGCATACCGGGTGTTTCGGACAGCTAGTCTGGGGCCCCACATTGTCTTCATAAGACATAGTTTGGGGTTAGGGGTGGCTTGTTGATACATGATTTTTCTGGTTTGAATATGTCTAGACCTTGTTTATCAACTTAATTGAATGCTTACTAGATGGCATAAGATGACTATGTGCATTGGTTTTTCATTTTATTGTTCTTTTAATTTTTATGCCTATTTGAATCTTGGTCAAATTTTTATGCCCATGATTTAAAAAAGTTTAAAACATGAATATGAAAAATTAAGCATCTATCCTTCTTAGTCACTCCAAAATGTAGCTCTTGGGAGGGTTTTTGAAATTTCCATGCTTGAAACCAAAAACCACTTCTCTTCATGCATGCTTGACTTCATAAGACAGAGTTTAGGGTTAGGGGTAGATACATGATTTTCCTGGTTTGAATATGTCTAGACCTTGTTTATCAACTTAATTCAATGCTTACTATATGACATAAGAAGACCTTATTTTTTTAGTTTTTTTTAATTTGTATGCCCATTTGAATCTTGGTCAAATCCTATGTTTGACCAAGATTTGAACAAGTTTAAATCATGAATATGAAAAATTAAGCATCTATCCTTCTTAGTCACTCCAAAATGTAGCTCTTGGGAGGGTTTTTGAAATTTCCATGTTTGAAACCCAAAACAACTTCTCTTCATGCTTGACTTCATAAGACAGAGTTTAGGGTTAGGGGTAGATACATGATTTGTCTGGTTTGAATACGTCTAGACCTTGTTTAACAACTTTAATGCTTACTATATGACATAAGAAGACTATATGATTTGGTTTTTCATTTTTATGATTTTTTTATTTTTGATGCCCATTTGAATCTTGGTCAAATCCTAGGTTTGACCAAGATTTAAACAAGTTTAAAACATGAAAATGAAAAGGGAAGCACTTATCCTTCTTAGTCACTCTAAATGAAGTTTTTGGGAGGTTTTTTGAAATTTCCATGTTTGAAACCCAAAACCACTTCTCTTCATGCTTGACTTCATAAGACATAGTTTAGGGTTAGGGGTAGATACATGATTTGTATGGTTTGAATATGTCTAGACCTTGTTTATCAACTTGAATGCTTACTATATGACGTAAGTAAACTACGTATGTGCTTTGGTTTTTCATTTTTCTGTTTTTTTGTTTAATTTTCCGCCCATTTGAATCTTTGTCAAATCCTAGGTTTGACCAAGATTTAAACAAGTTTAACACGTGAAAACGAAAAGGTAAGCATGGATCCTTCTTAGTCACTCCAAAATGTACCAATCGATAGATGTGTTAACTTTGCTTCAAGGAAAAAATAATGCCATGTAAATGAGTTAACTTGGATTTCCTACCCTTGAATCCATAGGAAACTTTGTTCTAATGCACTATAATAATCAACCGAATTTTTACACCAACAGGTCTACGTGTGGTGCCCATGCGTGAGGTCCCACACTTCAGTGAGCACAAGTCACGTGCAATAGGTACGCAAACTCCCAGCCATTTTCTTTGTCAAGAGAAGACGCATCAGGATGCGTATTGGAAGTCTCTGGGTCCTTCAGGATCCTTCGTTTGTCCCTCTCACAAAAAAAACAAATCTCTCTCATTCTCGGCCTCGCTCGACTCGTTCGCACCTCCTGCTCACTAACAAACCCTGCACAATAGTCAACACCATAATGCTCTCCCTCCATCTTCTCTCCTTCCAAGTGATCCCTATTCCTCCGAGTTTCACTCGACAGGCAAACACATATGTGCTGCATAGTAGAGTAATAATAAAAAGGTAGGTAGAAAAATCGACCTACGAATCTATAATTAAATAGGTTAAACTAGGGTTTTGCCCAGTACTACAGATCAAGGTTCAAAAAAATCCAACTACGGGGTTCGAACAACCCCATTTCTAATCAAAGAATTTTTTCGACGTCATCCAAATGGCCTCAAACTATAGCATGGGCGGATCCAGACTATAGCCAAGGGGGCAGCCGCCCCCACTCAATTTTCTCGAAACCTTGTAATATATTAAGCTAAAGGCTGGTTTGCCCGCACTTAGAAATGATATTTGCATCACTTATCATATGTTTGCCCATTTGAATCTTGTCAAATCCTAGGTTTGACCATGATTTAAACAAGTTTAAAACATGAATATGAAAAATTAAGGATGTATCCTTCGTAGTCACTCAAAAATGAAGCTCGATCTTGAGAGGGTTTTGAAATTTCCATGTTTGAATCCAAAAAACCACGTACTTCTCTTCATGCTTGACTTCATAAGACAGAGTTTGGCGTTAGGGGTAGCTTGATACATAAATTTTCTGGTTTGAATATGTCTAGACATTGTTTATCAACTTAATTGAATTCTTACGAGATGACATAAGATGACTATGTGCATTGGTTTTTCATTTATTTTTTGAATTTTTATGCCCATTTGAATCTTGGTCAAATCCTAGGTTTGACCATGATTTAATCAAGTTTAAAACATGAATATGAAAAATTAAGCATCTATCCTTCTTAGTCACTCCAATATGTATAGCTCTTGGGAGGGTTTTTGAAATTTCCATGCTTGAAACCAAAAACCACTTCTCTTCATGCATGCTTGACTTCATAAGACATATTTTAGGGTTAGGGGTAGATACATGATTTTCCTGCCAGTTTGAATATGTCTAGACCTTGTTTATCAATTTAAATGAATGCTTACTATATGACATGAGCAGACCTTGGTTTTAATTTGTTATACCCATTTGAATCTTTGTCAAATCCTAGGTTTGTTGACCAAGATTTGAACAAGTTTAAAACATGAATATGAAAAAGTAAGCATGTATGCTTCTTAAGTCACTCCAAAATGAAGCTCTTGGGAGGGTTTTTGAAATTTCCATGTTTGAAACCAAAAACCACTTCTCTTCATGCTTGACTTCATAAGTCAGGGTTTAGGGATATTTAGGGGGTAGATACATGATTTTTCTGGTTTGAATATGTCTAGAACTTGTTTATCAACTTAATTGAATGATTACTATATAACATAAGAAGACTATGTGCCTTGATTTTTCATTTTTTTTAAATTATACCCATTTGAATCTTTGTCTAATCCTAGGTTTGACCATGATTTAAACAAGTTTAAAACATGAATATGAAAATTAAGCATGCATCCTTCATAGTCACTCCAAAATGAAGCCCTTGCGAGGGTTTTTGAAATTTCCATGTTTGAAACCAAAAAACCACGTACTTCTCTTCATGCTTGACTTCATAAGACAGAGTTTGGGGTTAGGGGTAGCTTGATACATGTTTTTTTCTTTTGAATATGTCTAGACCTTGTTTATCAACTGAATTGAATGCTTACTATATATATGACATAAGAAGACTATGTGCATTGGTTTTTCATTTTATTGTTTTTTTAATTTTATGCCCATTTGAATCTTGGTCAAATCCTAGGTTTGACCATGATTTAAATAAGTTGAAACATGAATATGAAAAATTATGCATATATCCTTCTTAGTCACTCCAAAATGAAGCTCTTGGGAGGGTTTTTGAAATTTCCATGTTTGAAACCAAAAACCACATATCTTCATGCTTGACTTCATGACACAGAGTTTATGGTTAGGGGGTAGATACATGATTTCTCTGGTTTGAATATATCTAGACCTTGTTTATCAACTTAATTGAATGCTTACTATGTGACATAAGATGACTATGTGCATTGGTTTTTCATTTTTTTTTTGAATTTTTATGCCCATTTGAATCTTGGTCAAATCCTAGGTTTGACCATGATTTAAACAAGTTTAAAACATGAATATGAAAAATTAAGGATGTATCCTTCGTAGTCACTCCAAAATGAAGCTCTATCTTGAGAGGGTTTTTGAAATTTCCATGTTTTAAACCAAAAAACCACGTACTTCTCTTCATGCTTGACTTCATAAGACAGAGGTTGGGGTTAGGAGTAGCTTGATACATAAATTTTCTGGTTTGAATATGTCTAGACATTGTTTATCAACTTAATTGAATGCTTACTAGATGACATAAGATGACTATGTGCATTGGTTTTTCATTTTTTTGAATTTTTATGCCCATTTGAATCTTGGTCAAATCCTAGGTTAATTTGACTATGATTTAATCAAGTTTAAAACATGAATATGAAAAATTAAGCATCTATCCTTCTTATTCACTCCAATATGTACCTCTTGGGAGGGTTTTTAAAATTTCCATGCTTGAAACCAAAAACCACTTCTCTTCATGCATGCTTGACTTCATAAGACAGAGTTTAGGGTTAGGGGGTAGATACATGATTTTCCTGCTAGTTTGAATATGTCTAGACCTTGTTTATCAATTTAAATGAATGCTTACTATATGACATGAGCAGACCTTGGTTTTAATTTTTTATACCCATTTGAATCTTCGTCAAATCCTAGGTTTGTTGACCAAGATTTGAAAAAGTTTAAAACATGAATATGAAAAAGTAAGCATGTATGCTTCTTAAGTCACTCCAAAATGAAGCTCTTGGGAGGGTTTTTGAAATTTCCATGTTTGAAACTAAAAACCACTTCTCTTCATGCTTGACTTCATAATTAAGTCGGGGTTTAGGGATATATAGGGGTAGATACATGTTTTTTCTGGTTTCAATATGTCTAGACCTTGTTTATCAACTTAATTGAATGCTTACTATATGACATAAGAAGACTATGTGCCTCGATTTTTCATTTTTTTTAAACTTATGCCCATTTGAATCTTGGTCAAATCCTAGGTTTGACCATGATTTAAACAAGTTGAAAACATGAATATGAAAAATTAAGCATATATCCTTCTTAGTCACTCCAAAATGAAGCTCTTGGGAAGGTTTTTGAAATTTCCATGTTTGAAACCAAAAACCACATATCTTCATGCTTGACTTCATGAGACAGAGTTTAGTGTTAGGGGGTAGATACATGATTTCTCTGGTTTGAATATATCTAGACCTTGTTTATCAACTTAATTGAATGCTTAATATGTGACATAAGAAGACTATGTGCCTTGATTTTCCATTTTTTGTTTTTTCTGAATTTTTATGCCCATTTGAATCTTGGTCAAATCCTAGGTTTGACCATGATTTAAACAAGTTTAAAACATGAATATGAAAAATTAAGCATATATCCTTCTTAGTCACTCCAAAATGTAGATCTTGGTAGGGTTTTTGAAATTTCCATGTTTGAAACCAAAAACCACTTCTCTTCATGCATGCTTGACTTCATAAGACAGAGTTTATGGTTAGGGGTAGCTAGATACATGATTTTTCTGGTTTGAATATGTCTAGACCTTGTTTATCAACTTAATTGAATGCTTACTATATGACATAAGAAGACTATGTGCCTTTGTTTTTCATTTATTTTGATTTTTTATGCCCATTTGAATCTTGGTCAAGTTCTAGGTTTGACCATGATTTAAACAAGTTTAAAACATAAATATGAAAAATTAAGCATATATCCTTCTTAGTCACTCCAAAATGTAGCTCTTGGGAGGGTTTTTGAAATTTCCATGTTTGAAACCAAAAACCACATCTCTTCATGCTTGACTTCATAAGTCAGAGTTTAGGGATAGGGGGTAGATACATGATTTTTCTGGTTGAATACGTCTAAACCTTGTTTATCAACTTGAATGCTTAATATATGTCATACAAAGACTATTTGCTAACGGAGGGAGTAAGCACTCTAGCTATGAAAAGTACCAAACGATGCATACCAAAATGATTTTTTAGAGGAATACTAGTTCGGATTATATAATTTTATATTAGCAAGCCAAAATCGAACCCCGTAGTTGGATTTTCAGAAATTGATCCGTAGTACTGGGCAAAACCCTAGTTTAGCTTGATTAATAATAGATTCGTAGGTCGATTTTTTTACGTTATTATTATTATTACTAGGATACGAAGGGAGAGCAGTCACGGGGCCCCACTTATTTATGGTGTCTATCCTTTTTCTGGTGATGTTGACTGTTGTGCAGGGTTGTCAGTGCGCAGGGGGTGCGAGCGAGAGAGAAACGCCGAAATGAGAGAGATGTTTTTTTTCTTTTAGAGGGACAACCGAACGATCCTGAAGGACCCAGATTTCCAATATGCATCAGAGCGCAGTTTACAGCAGGACACAAAATAAACAGGAAATTACGTCTAAACCCTAAGATTTACATGGTAGACCCCAGGCTGAAAGCAAGAAATGCGATCGGGTCCTTAACAGCCACCGTCCGGATTGATCCTCGTCGCAGCCGGGGATGAAACACTTGGCCCGACCAAATCGCCATGGCTACAGAGCCTGCACACCATAGCCTACGAGCTGAATTAGAAACGACCTGCCAAAACCGGCAGCCAACGGAGGTGGATAATTGGAGAGATGGAGAAAGAGAGAGTGTGTGTGTGTGTGTTGATGCCTCTCTCTTGACAAAGAAGATGGCTGGGAGTTTGCCTACCTAGCGTACGTGACGTGTGCTCACTGAAGTGTGGGACCTCTGATACGCGTACAGCACGCGTCCGTTGGGAACCCCAAGAGGAAGGTGTGATGCGTACAGCGGCAAGTTTTCCCTCAGTAAGAAACCAAGGTTTATCGAACCAGTAGGAGCCAAGAAGCACGTTGAAGGTTGATGGCGGCGAGATGTAGTGCGACGCAACACCGGGGATTCCGGCGCCAACGTGGAACCCGCACAACACAACCAAAGTACTTTGCCCCAACGAAACAGTGAGGTTGTCAATCTCATCGGCTTGCTGTAACAAAGGATTAGATGTATAGTGTGGATGATGATTGTTTGCGAGAAAACAGTAGAACAAGTATTGCGATAGATTGTATTCGATTAAAAGAATGGACCGGGGTCCACAGTTCACTAGAGGTGTCTCTCCCATAAGATAAATAGCATGTTGGGTGAACAAATTACGGTTGGGCAATTGACAAATAGAGAGGGCATGACCATGCACATACATGATATGATGAGTATAGTGAGATTTAATTGGGCATTACGACAAAGTACATAGACCGCTATCCGAGCATGCATCTATGCCTAAAAAGTCCACCTTCGGAGTTATCATCCGAACCCCTTCCAGGTATTAAGTTGCAAACAACGGACAATTGCATTAAGTATGGTGCGTAATGTAATCAATAACTACATCCTCGGACATAGCATCAATGTTTTATCCCTAGTGGCAATAGCACATCCACAACCTTAGAACTTTCCGTCACTTGTCCCGCATTTAATGGAGGCATGAACCCACTATCGAGCATAAATACTCCCTCTTGGAGTTAAGAGTAAAAACTTGGCCAGAGCCTCTACTAATAACGGAGAGCATGCAAGAACATAAAGAAAACATAGATATAAATTGATAATCAACATAACATAGTATTCTCTATCCATCGGATCCCAACAAACACAACATGTAGCATTACAGATAGATGATCTTGATCATGTTAGGCAGCTCACAAGACCCGACAATGAAGCATAATTAGGAGAAGACGACCATCTAGCTACTGCTATGGACTCATAGTCCAGGGGTGAACTACTCACTCATCACTCCGGAGGCGACCATGGCGGTGAAGAGTCCTCCGGGAGATGATTCCCTCTCCGGCAGGGTGCCGGAGGTGATCTCCTGAATCCCCCGAGATGGGATTGGCGGCGGCGGCGTCTCTGGAAGGTTTTCCGTATCGTGGCCCTCGGTACTGGGGGTTTCGCGATGAAGACTATATGTAGGCGGAAGGGCAGGTCAGGGGGAGTCACGAGGGGCCCACATGCTAGGGCCGCGCGGCCAGCCCCTGGGCCGCGCCGCCCTACTGTGACGCCACCTCGTGGCCCCACTTCGTTAGTCCTCCGGTCTTCTGGAAGCTTCGTGGCAAAATAGGCCCCTGGGCGTTGATTTCGTCCAATTCCGAGAATATTTCCTTACTAGGATTTCTGAAACCAAAAACAGCAGAAAACAACAACTTGCTCTTCGGCATCTCGTTAATAGGTTAGTGCTGGAAAATGCATAAATTTGACATAAAGTATGCATAAAACATGTAGGTATCATCAATAATGTGGCATGGAACATAAGAAATTATCGATATGTCGGAGACGTATCAGCATCCCCAAGCTTAGTTTCTGCTCGTCCCAAGCAGGTAAACGATAACAAAGATAATTTCTGGAGTGACATGCCATCATAACCTCGATCATACTATTGTAAGCATATGTAATGAATGCAGCGATCAAAACAATGGTAATGACATGAGTAAACAAATGAATCATAAAGCAAATACTTTTCATGAATAGTACTTTCAAGACAAGCATCAATAAGTCTTGCATAAGAGTTAACTCGTAAAGCAATAAAACAAAGTAAAGGTATTGAAGCAACACAAAGGAAGATGAAGTTTCAGCGGTTGCTTTCAACTTATAACATGTATATCTCATGGATAGTTGTCAATGCAAAGTAATATAACAAGTGCAATATGCAAGTATGTAGGAATCAATGCACAGTTCACACAAGTGTTTGCTTCTTGAGGTGGAGAGAGATAGGTGAGCTGACTCAACATAAAAGTAAAAGAAAGGCCCTTCGCAGAGGGAAGCATTGATTGCTATATTTGTGCTAGAGCTTTGGTTTTGAAAACAAGAAACAATTTTGTCAACGGTAGTAATAAAGCATATGCATCATGTAAATTATATCTTACAAGTTGCAAGCCTCATGCATAGTATACTAATAGTGCCCGCACCTTGTCCTAATTAGCTTGGATTACCGGGATTGTTATCGCAATACACATGTTTTAACCAAGTGTCACAAAGGGGTACCTCTATGCCGCATGTACAAAGGTCTAAGGAGAAAACTCGCATTGGATTTCTCGATTTTGATTATTCTCAACTTAGACATCCATACCGGGACAACATAGACAACAGATAATGGACTCCTCTTTAATGCATAAGCATGTAGCAACAATTAATTTTCTCATATGAGATTGAGGATATTTGTCCAAAACTCGAAACTTCCACCATGATTCATGGCTTTAGTTAGCGGCCCAATGTTCTTCTCTAACATTATGCATGCTCTAACCATTAAATAAGTGGTAAATCGCCCTTACTTCAGACAAGACGGACATGCATAGCAACTCACATGATATTCAACAAAGAGTAGTTGATGGCGTCCCCAGGAACATGGTTATCGCACAACAAGCAACTTAATAAAAGATAAAGTGCATAAGTACATATTCAATACCACAATAGTTTTTAGGCTATTTGTCCCATGAGCTATATATTGTAAAGGTAGAGGAATAGAAATTTTAAAGGTAGCACTCAAGCAATTTACTTTGGAATGGCGGAGAAATACCATGTAGTAGGTAGGTATGGTGGACACAAATGGCATAGTGGTTGGCTCAAGGATTTTGGATGCATGAGAAGTATTCCTCTCGATACAAGGTTTTAGGCTAGCAAGGTTATTTGAAACAAACACAAGGATGAACCGGTGCAGCAAAACTCACATAAAAGACATATTGTAAACATTATAAGACTCTACACCGTCTTCCATGTTGCTCAAACTCAATACTAGAAATTATCTAGACTTTAGAGAGACCAATTATGCAAACCAAATTTTAGCAAGCTCTATGTATTTCTTCATTAATAAGTGCAAAGTATATGATGCAAGAGCTTAAACATGAGCACAACAATTGCCAAGTATCAAATTATCCAAGACAGTTTACCAATTACTACATGTAGCATTTCCCGATTCCAACCATAGAACAATTTAACGAAGAAGATTCAACCTTCGACATGAATACTATGAGTAAAGACTAAGGACATATTTGTCCATATGCAACAGCGGAGCGTGTCTCTCTCCCACACAAAGAATGCTAGGATCCATTTTATTCAAGCAAAACCAAAAACAAAAAACAAACCAACGCTCCAAGCAAAGTGCATAAGATGTGATGGAATAAAAATATAGTTTCAGGGGAGGAACCTGATAATGTTGTCGATGAAGAAGGGGATGCCTTGGGCATCCCCAAGCTTAGACGCTTGAGTCTTCTTGAAATATGCAGGGGTGAACCACCGGGGCATCCCCAAGCTTAGAGCTTTCACTCTCCTTGATCATATCGTATCATCCTCCTCTCCTGATCCTTGAAAACTTCCTCCACACCAAACTCAAAACAACTCATTAGAGGGTTAGTGCACAATCAAAATTTACATGTTCAGAGGTGACATAATAATTCTTAACACTTCTGGACATTGCACAAAGCTACTGAAAGTTAATGGAATCGAAAAATCCATCAAGCATATCAAAACAGCAATGCGAAATAAAAGGCAGAATCTGTCAAAACAGTACAGCTCGTAAAGACGAATTTCTAAGAGGCACCAGACTTGCTCAAATGAAAATGCTCAAATTTAATGAAAGTTGCGTACATATCCGAGGATCCCTCACGTAAATTGGCATAATTTTCTGAGTTACCTACGGAGAATTAGGCCCAGATTCGTGACAAGCAAAGAAATCTGTTTCTCGCGAGTAATCCAAATCTAGTATGAACCTTACTATCAACGACTTTACTTGGCACAACTATGCAACAAACTAAGATAAGGAGAGGTTGCTACAGTAGTAACAACTTCCAAGACTCAAATATAAAATAAAGGTACTGTAGTAAAAACATGGGTTGTCTCCCATAAGCGCTTTTCTTTAACGCCTTTCAGCTAGGCGCAGAAAGTGTGTATCAAGTGTTATCAAGAGATGAAGCATCAACAGCGGGGGTTGGAGTTTTCTCAACTATGCATTGTATCTTATCTATGTAAGTTTCAGAGGCTCCCTTTTCATTAGTCTTAGGCTTGCTATTTTCATCAAACAAATTTTCGGGAACAAGCCAAGCATAATTATTTTCTAGTGCCTCGCACATTCCTAAGAGTTTGCACGGTATTGATGTTTTAATATCCCCCTCATAATTAACTTGATTAGTATACTTTTGTCTATCTTTTTCCATTTTTTCAAGGGTACTGGCAAAGTTGGTATAAGAGCCTAGCATATTATATTTAGTGAAGACTTTTCTAGCTTCTCTTGCTATTCCCCCAAATTCTTTAAGAAGAGTTTCTAATACAAAATCTTTCTTTTCTCCTTCTTCCATATCACTGAGTGTAAGAAACATAAGTTGAATCACGGGATTAAGATTAACAAATCTAGCTTCTAACGCATGTACTAAAGAAGCAACAGCAATTTCATAAGTAGGAGCAAGTTCTACCAAATGTCTATCTTCAAAATCGTCAACCGTACTAATATGAGTGAAAATATATTCTATATTATCTTTCCCAAGGATAGATCCTCGGCCTACCGGTACATCTTTAAGAACAAACTTAGGAGGAAACATGATGAAATAAGCAAAGTAAATGCAAATAACTAATTTTTTTTGTGTTTTTGATATAGAGTGCAAACAAGAAAGTAAATAAAGTAAAACTAGCAACAAATTTTTTTGTATTTTGTTTTAGTGCAGCAAACAAAGTAGTAAATAAAATAAAGCAAGACAAAACAAAGTAAAGAGATTGGATTGTGGAGACTCCCCTTGCAGCGTGTCTTGATCTCCCCGGCAACGGCGCCAGAAAAAGAGCTTGATACGCGTACAAGCACGCGTCCGTTGGGAACCCCAAGAGGAAGGTGTGATGCGTACAGCGGCAAGTTTTCCCTCGGTAAGAAACCAAGGTTTATCGAACCAAGTAGGGAGCCAAGAAGCACGTTGAAGGTTGATGGCGGCGAGATGTAGTGCGGCGCAACACCAGGGATTTCGGCGCCAACGTGGAACCCGCACAACACAACCAAAGTACTTTGCCCCAACGAAACGAGTGAGGTTGTCAATCTCACCGGCTTGCTGTAACAAAGGATTAGATGTATAGTGTGGATGATGATTGTTTGCGTGAAAACGATAGGAACAAGTATTGCAGTAGATTGTATTCGATTAAAAGAATGGACCGGGGTCCACAGTTCACTAGAGGTGTCTCTCCCATAAGATAAATAGCATGTTCACTACTAGGAAAAGGGCAATCAGTGGCGCACCACTTTTACCCATCAGTGGCGCAGTAGTGGTGCGCCACTGCTATCACGCCACTGCTAACTTTTAGTAGTGGCGCACTAGTGGTGCGCCATTGCTATTTGGCTTAGCAGTGGCGCACCGTGTAGTGCGCCACTACTAGCTTCATGGTGCGCCACTCCTAAACGTCTGAGGTGCGCCACTGGATAGGAAAAAGGTGCGCCACTACTAAAATTTGAAATTTCTAGATCTGGATCTGGATCGGGATCTGGATCTGGATCTGGCACATTTTGTTTCGAAATTTTTTGGCTCGTTATTTTTTCTCGTTCTTGTTACTAGAATTATTTGTGCAATGTTCATTCTCATTTTTGTTAGCCTAGCCGCCGGTGATGATGGATGAGGGACGTAGGAGAGGTGAGGAGAGGAGGAGGTCGCCGGAGGTCACCATAGTGGAGGAGGTCACCATAGTGAGGAGAGGAGGAGGTCACCGGAGCTCGACATAGTGGAGGGGGTCGCCGGAGTGAAAGGAGGATAGGAGAGGAGGAGGTCGCCGGAGTGAAAGGAGGAGAGGAGAGGAGGAGGTCGCCGGAGTGAAAGGAGGAGAGGAGAGGAGGAGGTCGCCGGAGTGAAAGGAGGAGAGGAGAGGAGGAGGTCGCCGGAGTGAAAGGAGGAGAGGAGAGGAGGAGAGCAGGCGGAGGAGAGGAGAATATGTGGAGGAGGAGGGAGGAGGGAGGAGGGAGGAGGGGGTTAAGTGGCCGGCTCCTCCCATTTTGAAATTCGTGGGCGGGAAGCTTAGCAGTGGCGCACCAAGGCATGGGTGCGCCACCGCTATTTTTTTTCTATTTTTTGCCCAAAATCTTAAACCTGAAAAAAGTCCTGTTTCTGTTTTCAATTTGACGAATCCATTTTTTGTCGAAACGGCCGTAGGCCGTTGAATTCGAATAGGAAATTTCGCGTAGATCGATTTTGATATAAAAAAGTTTTTCATCGGAGGTCGTATGCAACCGTGAAAACCCGTTTTACCGAAAGATGACGCCATTTTGCATAATATATCAAAATTCATTTTTTTCAATTTTCCCTAAACCTAGATGACATATTACATGGGCATTTCAAAGGATTTAATTTTTTGAATTTTCTATCTATTTCTTTTATTTTTTCCAAACTCGAAAAGGCGATCCACGGGGGGGTGGTGGAAATGTTTGGGCACCACTTAGCAGTGGCGCACCAAGCATGGTGCGCCACTACTAAGTGATGCCCAAACATGTCCATCCTCCCCTTTACATAGTAATGGCGCACCATGTAGAGGTGCGCCATCGCTACAAAACTTAGTTGTGGCGCACCTCTGCACGGTGCGCCATTGCTATGTATAAGGCTGGGTCAAACCCATGGTCAAACTTAGTGGTGGCGCACCGCAGGAGAGGTGCGCCACTACTACATTTTTAATAGTGGCCCACCACTTTCCGGTGCGCCACCGCTAAGTAGTAGTGGCGCACTGCCCTCCTGGTGCGCCACTAACACCCATCTTACGGCTAGGCCTTTTCCTAGTAGTGGTTGGGTGAACAAATTACAGTTGGGCAATTGACAAATAGAGAGGGCATGACCATGCACATACATGATATGATGATTATAGTGAGATTTAATTGGGCATTACGACAAAGTACATAGACCGCTATCCAGCATGCATCTATGCCTAAAAAGTCCACCTTCGAGTTATCATCCGAACCCCTTCCGTATTAAGTTGCAAACAACATGGACAATTGCATTAAGTATGGTGCGTAATGTAATCAATAACTACATCCTCGGACATAGCATCAATGTTTTATCGCTAGTGGCAACAACACATCCACAACCTTAGAACTTTCTGTCACTGTCCCAGATTTAATGGAGGCATGAACCCACTATCGAGCATAAATACTCCCTCTTGGAGTTAAGAGTAAAAACTTGGCCAGAGCCTCTACTAATAACGAAGAGCATACAAGATCATAAACAACACATAGATATAAATATATAATCAACATAACATAGTATTCTCTATCCATCGGATCCCAACAAACACAAGATAGAGTATTACAGATAGATGATCTTGATCATGTTAGGCAGCTCACAAGATCCAACAATGAAGCACAATGAGGAGAAGACAACCATCTAGCTACTGCTATGGACCCATAGTCCAGGGGTGAACTACTCACTCATCACTCCGGAGGCGACCATGGCGGTGAAGAGTCCTCCGGGAGATGTTTCCCCTCTCCGGCAGGGTGCCGGAGGCGATCTCCTGAATCCCCCGAGATGGGATTGGCGGCGGCGGCGTCTCTGGAAGGTTTTCCGTATCGTGGCTCTCGGTACTAGGGGTTTCGCGACGAAGACTATATGTAGGCGGAAGGGCAGGTCAGGGGGAGTCACGAGGGGCCCACACGCTAGGGCCGCGCGGCCAGCCCCTGAGCCGCGCCGCCCTACTGTGGCGCCGCCTTGTGGCCCCACTTCGTTAGTCCTCCGGTCTACTGGAAGCTTCGTGGCAAAATAGGCCCCTGGGTGTTGATTTCATCCACTTCCGAGAATATTTCCTTACTAGGATTTCTGAAACCAAAAACAGCAGAAAACAGCAACTGGCTCTTCGGGATCTCGTTAATAGGTTAGTGCCGGAAAATGCATAAATATGACATAAAGTATGCATAAAACATGTATGTATCATCAATAATGTGGCATGGAACATAAGAAATTTTCGATACATCGGAGACGTATCAACCTCCCGCATGGGAACCACACGTAAGTGACAGACTTGTTGCTCTAATAACTCGGGTGATTATTATACTGTATTAGTACATAGGTTCCTATGGATCCTTCTTAGTCACTCCAAAATGAAGCTCTTTGGAAGGGTTTTTGAAATTTCCATGTTTGAAACAAAAAACCACATATCTTCATGCGCTTGACTTCATGAGATAGAGTTTAGGGTTAGGGGGTAGATACATGATTTCTCTGGTTTGAATATGTCTAGACCTTGTTTATCAACTTAATTGAATGCTTGCTATATGACATAAGAAGACTATGTGCCTTGATTTTACAATTTTTTTTAAATTATGCCCATTTGAATCTTGGTCAAATCCGAGGTTTGACCATGATTTAAACAAGTTTAAAACATGAATATGAAAAAGTAAGCATGTATGCTTCTTAAGTCACTCCAAAATGAAGCTCTTGGGAGGGTTTTTAAAATTTCCATGTTTGAAACCAAAAACCACTTCTCTTCATGCTTGACTTCATAAGTCAAGGTTTAGAGATATATAGGGGGTAGATACATGATTTTTCTGGTTTGAATATGTCTAGACCTTGTTTATCAACTTAATTGAATGCTTACTATATAACATAAGAAGACTATGTGCCTTGATTTTTCATTTTTTTTTAAATTATGCACATTTGAATCTTTTTCAAATCCTAGGTTTGACCATGATTTAAACAAGTTTAAAACATGAATATGAAAATTAAGCATGCATCCTTCATAGTCACTCCAAAATGAATCTCTTGCGACAGTTTTTGAAATTTCCATGTTTGAAACCAAAAAACCACGTACTTCTCTTCATGCTTGACTTCATAAGACAGAGTTTGGGGTTAGGGGTAGCTTGATACATGTTTTTTTCGTTTGAATATGTCTAGACCTTGTTTATCAACTTAATTGAATGCTTACTATATATATGACATAAGAAGACTATGTGCATTGGTTTTTCATTTTATTGTTTTTTTTAATTTTATGCCCATTTGAATCTTGGTCAAATCCTAGGTTTGACCATGATTTAAACAAGTTGAAACATGAATATGAAAAATTATGCATATATCCTTCTTAGTCACTCCAAAATGAAGCTCTTGGGAGGGTTTTTGAAATTTCCATGTTTGAAACCAAAAACCAGATATCTTCATGCTTGACTTCATGAGACAGAGTTTATGGTTAGGGGGTAGATACATGATTTCTCTGGTTTGAATATATCTAGACCTTGTTTATCAACTTAATTGAATGCTTACTATGTGACATAACATGACTATGTGCATTGGTTTTTCATTTTATTGTTTTTTTTTTGAATTTTTATGCCCATTTGAATCTTGGTCAAATCCTAGGTTTGACCATGATTTAAACAAGTTTAAAACATGAATATGAAAAATTAAGGATGTATCCTTCGTAGTCACTCCAAAATGAAGCTCGATCTTGAGAGGGTTTTTGAAATTTCCATGTTTTAAACCAAAAAACCACGTACTTCTCTTCATGCTTGACTTCATAAGACAGAGTTTGGGGTTAGGAGTAGCTTGGTACATAAATTTTCTGGTTTGAATATGTCTAGACATTGTTTATCAACTTAATTGAATGCTTACTAGATGACATAAGATGACTATGTGCATTGGTTTTTCATTTTTTTTTGAATTTTTATGCCCATTTGAATCTTGGTCAAATCCTAGGTTAATTTGACTATGATTTAATCAAGTTTAAAACATGAATATAAAAAATTAAGCATCTATCCTTCTTAGTCACTCCAATATGTAGCTCTTGGGAGGGTTTTTGAAATTTCCATGCTTGAAACCAAAAACCACTTCTCTTCATGCATGCTTGACTTCATAAGACAGAGTTTAGGGTTAGGGGGTAGATACATGATTTTCCTGCTAGTTTGAATATGTCTAGACCTTGTTTATCAATTTAAATGAATGCTTACTATATGACATGAGCAAACCTTGGTTTTAATTTTTTATACCCATTTGAATCTTCGTGAAATCCTAGGTTTGTTGACCAAGATTTGAACAAGTTTAAAACATGAATATGAAAAAGTAAGCATGTATGCTTCTTAAGTCACTCCAAAATGAAGCTCTTGGGAGGGTTTTTGAAATTTCCATGTTTGAAACTAAAAACCACTTCTCTTCATGGTTTACTTCATAATTAAGTCGGGGTTTAGGGATATATAGGGGTAGATACATGTTTTTTCTGGTTTCAATATGTCTAGAACTTGTTTATCAACTTAATTGAATGCTTACTATATGACATAAGAAGACTATGTGCCTTGATTTTTCATTTTTTTAAACTTATGCCCATTTGAATCTTGGTCAAATCCTAGGTTTGACCATGATTTAAACAAGTTGAAAACATGAATATGAAAAATTAAGCATATATCCTTCTTAGTCACTCCAAAAAGAAGCTCTTGGGAGGGTTTTTGAAATTTCCATGTTTGAAACCAAAAACCACATATCTTCATGCTTGACTTCATGAGACATAGTTTAGTGTTAGGGGGTAGATACATGATTTGTCTGGTTTGAATATATCTAGACCTTGTTTATCAACTTAATTGAATGCTTAATATGTGACATAAGAAGACTATGTGCCTTGATTTTCCATTTTTTGTTTTTTCTGAATTTTTATGCCCATTTGAATCTTGGTCAAATCCTAGGTTTGACCATGATTTAAACAAGTTTAAAACATGAATATGAAAAATTAAGCATATATCCTTCTTAGTCACTCCAAAATGTTGATCTTGGTAGGGTTTTTGAAATTTCCATGTTTGAAACAAAAAACCACTTCTCTTCATGCATGCTTGACTTCATAAGACAGAGTTTAGGGTTAGGGGTAGCTAGATACATGATTTTTCTGGTTTGAATATGTCTAGACCTTGTTTATCAACTTAATTGAATGCTTACTATATGACATAAGAAGACTATGTGCCTTTGTTTTTCATTTATTTTGATTTTTTATGCCCATTTGAATCTTGGTCAAGTCCTAGGTTTGACCATGATTTAAACAAGTTTAAAACATAAATATGAAAAATTAAGCATATATCCTTCTTAGTCACTCCAAAATGTAGCTCTTGGGAGGGTTTTTGAAATTTCCATGTTTGAAACCAAAAACCACATCTCTTCATGCTTGACTTCATAAGTCAGAGTTTAGGGATAGGGGGTAGATACATGATTTTTCTGGTTGAATACGTCTAAACCTTGTTTATCAACTTGAATGCTTACTATATGACATACAAAGACTATTTGCTAACGCAGGGAGTAAGCACTGTAGCTATGAAAAGTACCAAACGATGCATACCAAAATGATTTTTTAGAGGAATACTAGTTCGGATTATATAATTTTATATTAGCAGGCCAAAATCGAACCCCGTAGTTGGATTTTCAGAAATTGATCCGTAGTACTGGGCAAAACCCTAGTTTAGCTTATTTAATAATAGATTCGTAGGTCGATTTTTTTACGTTATTATTATTATTACTAGGAGACGAAGGGAGAGCAGTCACGGGGCCCCACTTATTTATGGTGTCTATCCTTTTTCTGGTGATGTTGACTGTTGTGCAGGGTTGTCAGTGCGCAGGGGGTGCGAGCGAGAGAGAAACGCAGAAATGCGAGAGATGTTTTTTTTCTTTTAGAGGGACAACCGAACGATCCTGAAGGACCCAGATTTCCAATATGCATCAGAGCGCAGTTTACAGCAGGACACAAAATAAACATGAAATTACGTCTAAATCCCTAAGATTTACATGGTAGACCCCAGGCTGAAAGCAAGAAATGCGATCGGGTCCTTAACAGCCACCATCCGGATTGATCCTCGTCGCAGCCGGGGACGAACCACTTGGCCCGACCAAATCGCCATGGCTGGGAGTTTGCCTACCTAGCGTACGTGACGTGTGCTCACTGAAGTGTGGGACCTCATGCATGGGAACCACACGTAAGTGACAGACTTGTTGCTCTAACAACTCGGGTGATTATTATACTGTATTAGTACATAGTTTCATATGGATCCTTCTTAGTCACTCCAAAATGAAGCTCTTTGGAAGGGTTTTTGAAATTTCCATGTTTGAAACAAAAAACCACATATCTTCATGTGCTTGACTTCATGAGATAGAGTTTAGGGTTAGGGGGTAGATACATGATTTCTCTGGTTTGAATATGTCTAGACCTTGTTTATCAACTTAATTGAATGCTTACTATATGACATAAGAAGACTATGTGCCTTGATTTTACATTTTTTTAAATTATGCCCATTTGAATCTTGGTCAAATCCTAGGTTTGACCATGATTTAAACAAGTTTAAAACATGAATATGAAAAAGTAAGCATGTATCCTTCGTAGTCACTCCAAAATGAAGCTCTTGAGAGGTTTTTTGAAATTTCCATGTTTGAAACCAAAAAACCACGTACTTCACTTCATGCTTGTCTTCATAAGACAGAGTTTGGGGTTAGGGGTAGCTTGTTGATACATGATTTTTCTGGTTTGAATATGTCTAGACCTTGTTTATCAACTTAATTGAATGCTTACTGGATGACATATGATGACTATGTGCATTGGTTTTTGATTTTATTGTTTATTTTTATTTTTATGCCCATTTGAATCTTGGTCAAATTTTCATGCCCATGATTTAAACAAGTTTAAAACATGATTATGAAAAATTAAGCATCTATCCTTCTTAGTCACTCCAATATGTAGCTCTTGGGAGGTTTTTTGAAATTTCCATGCTTGAAACCAAAAACCACTTCTCTTCATGCATGCTTGACTTCATAAGACAGAGTTTAGGGTTAGGGGTAGATACATGATTTTCCTGCTAATTTGAATATGTCTAGACCTTGTTTATCAATTTAAATAAATGCTTACTATATGACATGAGCAGACCTTGGTTTTAATTTTTTATACCCATTTGAATCTTCGTCAAATCCTAGGTTTGTTGACCAAGATTTGAACAAGTTTAAA
>NC_061512.1:148082738-148130317 GCF_022539505.1 Lolium rigidum | reverse complement strand
TTTTATTCAAACAAAACAAAAGAACAAAAACAAACCAACGCTCCAAGCAAAGTGCATAAGATGTGACGGAATAAAAATATAGTTTCGGGGGAGGAACACGATAATGTTGTCGATGAAGAAGGGGATACCTTGGGCATCCCCAAGCTTAGACGCTTGAGTCTTCTTAGAATATGCAGGGGTGAACCACCGGGGCATCCCCAAGCTTAGAGCTTTCACTCTCCTTGATCATATTGTATCATACTCCTCTCTTGATCCTTGAAAACTTCCTCCACACCAAACTCGAAACAACTCATTAGAGGGTTAGTGCATAATAAAAATTCACATGTTCAGAGGTGACACAATCATTCTTAACACTTCGGACATTGCATAAAGCTACTGGATATTAATGGATCAAATAAATTCATCCAACATAGCAAAAGAGGCAATGCGAAATAAAAGGCAGAATCTGTCAAAACAGAACAGTCCGTAAAGATGGATTTTATTAGGCCACCAGACTTGCTCAAATGAAAATGCTAAAATTGAATGAAAGTTGCGTACATAACTGAGGATCATGCACGTAAATTGGTTTAATTTTCTGAGCTACCTACAGGGAGGTAGACCCAGATTCGTGACAGCAAAGAAATCTGGAACTGCGCAGTAATCCAAATCTAGTACTTACTTTACTATCAAAGACTTTACTTGGCACAACAAAACACAAAACTAAGATAAGGAGAGGTTGCTACAGTATTAAACAACTTCCAAGACACAAATATAAAACAAAGTACTGTAGCAAAATAACACATGGGTTATCTCCCAAGAAGTTCTTTCTTTATGGCCATTAAGATGGGCTCAGCAGTTTTAATGATGCACTCGCAAAAGATAGTATGTGAAGCAAAAGAGAGCATCAAGAGGCAAATTCAAAACATATTTAAGTCTAACATGCTTCCTATGAAAAGGAATCTTGTAAATAAACAAATTCATGAAGCATAATCCAACAAGCATAGAAAGATAAAACAAGTGTAGCTTCAAAATTTTCAGCACATAGAGAGGTGTTTTAGTAACATGAAAATTTCCACAACCATATTTTCCTCTCTCATAATAACTTTCAGTAGCATCATGAGCAAACTCAACAATATAACTATCACATAAAGCATTCTTATCATGAGTCTCATGCATAAAATTATTACTACTCCCAACATAAGCATAGTTATTCTTATTAATTGTAGTGGGAGCAAATTCAACAAAGTAGCTATCATTATTATTCTCATCAAGTGTAGGAGGCATAGTATAATCACAACAAAATTTACTCTCCATAGTAGGTGGCACCAAAAGACCACTATCATTATGATCATCATAAATAGGAGGCAAAGTATCATCAAAGAAAATTTTCTCCTCAATGCTTGGGGGACTAAAAAGATCATGAAAACCAGCTTCCCCAAGCTTAGAACTTTCTATATTATTGTCAACAATGGTGTTCAAAGCGTTCATACTAATATTACTACCAGCATGCAAATAAGATTCCATAGGTTTTTTAATTTTCGCACCAAACAATCCATGTTTTAAATCAGGAAATAGAATAAGAAGCTCATTGTTGTCCATTATGCCAAACTAGTGTAAACAAGAAACAAAAAGATGCAATTGCAGGATCTAAAGGAAATAGCTTCGAGCACACACACAACGGCAACGAGAAAAATACTTTACCCGGGACCGTAGTATGAGTGCCTTTTACCTTTCCTCCCCGGCAACGGCGCCGGAAAAGTGCTTGATGTCTACGGGAGCTTCTATTCTTGTAGACGGTGTTGGGCCTCCAAGAGCGAGAGGTTTGTAGAACAGCAGCAAGTTTCCCTTAAGTGGATCACCCAAGGTTTATCGAACTCAGGGAGGAAGAGGTCAAAGATATCCCTCTCAGGCCACCCTGCAACCACAAAGCAAGAAGTCTCTTGTGTCCCCAACACACCTAATAGGTGTACTAGTTCGGCGAAGAGATAGTGAAATACAGGTGGTATGAATAAGTAGTAGCAACGGCACCAGAAAAGTGCTTTGCCCGGGACGGTAACAAGCGGTAGTAACGCAGCGGTAGCAACGCAGCAGTAGTAACGCGAGTAAAACGAGTAAACAAGCAGCGATAGCGATATTTAGGAACAAGGCCTAGGGATTAGACTTTCACTAGTGGACACTCTCAACATTGATCACATAACAGAATAGATAAATGCATACTCTACACTCTTGTTGGATGATGAACACATTGCGTAGGATTACACGAACCCTCAATGCCGGAGTTAACAAGCTCCACAATTCAATGTTCATATTTAAATAACCTTAGAGTGCATGAAAGATCAATTCGACCAAACCAAGTACTAACATAGCATGCACACTGTCACCTTCACGCTATGTAGGAGGAATAGATCACATTAATACCATCATAGCAATAGTTAACTTCATAATCTACAAGAGATCATAATCATAGCATAAACCAAGTACTAACACGGATGCACACACTTGTCACCATTACACCGTGCGGGAGGAATAAAACTACTTTAATAACATTGCTAGAGTAGCACATAGATAAATTGTGATACAAAATACATTGCGATCATAGAGAGATATAAATAAGCACTTCACTACGCCATTCATAACGGTGAGTAAGTATTCTGTGAAATATAGCCTAAGAGACCCACACGGTGCACACACTTGTCACCTTTACACACGTGGGACAAGGAGTCTCCGGAGATCACATAAGTAAAACTCACTTGACTAGCATAGTGACATCTAGATTACAAGCATCATCATATGAATCTCAATCATGTAAGGCAGCTCATGAGATTATTGTATTGAAGCACATAGGAGAGAGATGAACCACATAGCTACCGGTACAGCCCCGAGCCTCGATGGAGAACTACTCCCTTCTCATGGGAGCAGCAGCGGTGATGAAGATGGCGGTGGAGATGGCAGCGGTGTCGATGGAGAAGCCTTCCGGGGGCACTTCCCTGCTCCGGCAGGGTGCCGGAACGAGAGACTCTGTCCCCCGGATCTTGGCTTCGCGATGGCGGCGGCTCCGGAAGGTTTTCCGTATCGTGGTTTTTCGTATCGGGGTTTTCTCGATGGAGGCTTTAAATAGGAGGAAGGGCAGCCTCGGAGGGGGCACGGGGGCCCACACCATAGGGCGGCGCGGCCCCCTGCGGCCGCGCCGGGGTGTGGTGTGGGGCCCCCGAGGCTTCCCTCCGGCGGCTCTCGGGTGTTACGGAAGGCTCCGGGAAAAATAGGGACACTGGGTCTTGATTTCGTCCAATTCCGAGAATATTTCTTTACTAGGATTTCCGGAACCAAAAACAGCGAGAAAACGGAAGCTGGCTCTTCGGCATCTTGTTAATAGGTTAGTTCCAGAAAATGCACGAATATGACATAAAGTGTGCATAAAACATGTAGGTATCATCAATAATATGGCATAGAACATAAGAAATTATCGATACGTCGGAGACGTATCAGCCAACGACGTCCTAATCGTTTCAAAGGGGGCAGGAGATCAAAAGAAAAAGGCAAATAGCCAGAAATTAGGGGTCAAAAATAACTCCAAGAAAGGAAACTTTTATTGTTCGTAGAGGATGACATGCGGGACCCATGAGCCAACAGCTTACTCAACGTTTCAAAGGCGGCATGAGATCGAAAGAAAAAGGCAAGTGGCAAAATATCAGGAGCCAAAGATAATCCAAGAAAAGAAACTTTATTGTACATAGAGGATGACATGCGGGTCCCAATTAGCGGCAGCGGTCTCAACGTTTCAAATGCGGCTTGAGATCAAAAGAAAAAGAAAGTTGATTGTACATAGAGGATGACATGCGGGTCCCATGAGTCAGCAGCTTACTCAACGTTTCCAAGGCGGCAGGGGATCAAAAGAAAAAGGAAATAGCCAAAAATCGGAGGGTGAAAAAAAACCCAAGAAAATAAACTTTTATAGCACATAGAGGATGAAATGCGGGTCCCATGAGCCGACGAGGTTCCTCAACGTTTCAAACGTGGCATGAGATCGAAAGAAAAATGCAAGTGACCAAATATCGGGAGCCAAAAATAATTCAAGAAAAGAAACTTGAGTGTACATAGAGGATGACATGCGGGTCCCATTTAGCAGCAGCGGTATCACCGTTTGAGAGGCTGCACGGGATCGAAAGAAAAAGGCAAGTGACCAAATATCAGGAGCCAAAAAGAATCCAAGAAAAGAAATTTTATTGTACATAGAGGATGACATGCGGGTCCCATGAGCCTGCAGGGTCCTCAACGTGGCATGAGATCGAAAGAAAAATGCAAGTGACCAAATATCAGGAGCCAAAAATAATTCAAGAAAAGAAACTTGATTGTACATAGAGAATGACATGCTGGGCCCTACATCCCTCGGAGGTGCGGATTTGCGTTGACTCGGCCGGCGAACCCGAGAATTCGAGATGCACCACGTCCCGGGCCACCATATGCAACGTTTTTGGCCGTTTTCGTCGGGCTAGGTGGCCTCAAAAACGAGAAAAAAACGTTTTGACATGCACAACGGACAGACCCAAAATTGTCGGCCATGGTACACCAGCAACCACGGCGCTACTTCAACTTCGTCGGCCATGGCAACTTTTCTTGTAGTGCACCTCCCTCTCCTCTAGCTGCTAGACATACTCCAAAGCGCGCAGAGGCCATGTCGTCGTCGTCCTCGTTGGAAAAGCACCGTAAGTACCGCCGCGATCATTGATACGTCTCCAACGTATCTATAATTTCTGATGTTCCATGCTTGTTTTACGATAATACCTACATGTTTTGTTCACACTTTATGATGATTTTATGCGTTTTCCGGAACTAACCTATTGACGAGATGCCGAAGTGCCGGTTCCAGTTTTCGGCTGTTTTTGGTTTCAGAAATCCTAGTAAGGAAATATTCTCGGAATTGGACGAAATCAACGCCCAGCATCTTATAATTGGACGAAGCTTCTAGAACACCCGAGAGGAACCAGAGGGGGGCCACAGGGCCACCAGATGGCAGGGCGACGCGGCCCAGGGGGGCCCGCGCCCCCTGTTGTGTGGAGCCACCAGACCCCCTCCGACTCCGACTCTTTGCCTATTTAAGCTTTCCTGACCTAAAACATCGAGAGGAATAAGCCACGGTACGAGAAACCTTCCAGAGCCGCCGCCATCGCGAAGCCAAGATCTGGGGGACAGAAGTCTCTGTTCCGGCACGCCGCCGGGACGGGGAAGTGCTCCCGGAAGGCATCTCCATCGACACCACCACCATCTTCATCACCGCTGCTGCTTCCCATGATGCGGAGGGAGTAGTTCTCCCCCGAGGCTGAGGGCTCTACCGTAGCTATGTGGTTCATCTCTCTCTTTGTGATCTAGTTGAATATCATCTATGTGTTACTCTGGTGATGTTATTAAAGTAGTCTATTCCTCCTCCATGATGTAATGTTGAAAGTGTGTGCATCATGTAGTACTTGGTATAAGCTATGATTGTGATCTCTTGTAGATTATGAAGTTAACTATTACTATGATAGTATTGATGTGATCTATTCCCCCTTTCATAGCTGATGTTGACAGTGTGCATGCTATGTTAGTACTCGGTATAATTGCGTTGGTCTATCATGCACTCTAAGGTTACTTAAATATGAACATCGAATGTTGTGGAGCTTGTTAACTCCGGCATTGAGGTGCTCTTTGTAGCCCTACACAATGATTGGTGTTTGTTATCCAACAAGAGAGTGTAGAGTAGTTTCAGTTATGTGATCAATGTTGAGAGTGTCCACTAGTGAAAGTATGATCCCTAGGCCTTGTTTCCAAGCATCGAATCTCCATTTATTTACTGTTCTGTTGCATGTTTACTCGCTGCCATATTTTATTCAGATTGATATTACCACTCATATTCATTCATACCACTTGTATTTCACTATCTCTTCGCCGAACTAGTGCACCTATACATCTGACAAGTGTATTAGGTGTGTTGGGGACATAAGAGACTTCTTGTATCGTGATTGCAGGGTTGCTTGAGAGGGATATCTTTGACCTCTTCCTCCCTGAGTTCGATAAACCTTGGGTGATCCACTTAAGGGAAAACTTGTTGCTGTTCTACAAACCTTTGCTCTTAGAGGCCCAACACTGTCTACAAGAAAAGAAGCGGGCGTAGACATCAGAGCGCCGCCCCACCCCAATGATCGCAACCATCTGAAACCCCATGACCGAATAACGTACACCATCCCATTGTTGAATAACATTTTTAAACGCTGCAAAGATTTTAGTGGCCTATAGCATATGAGACGAGGCACTTATGGCCTCCTTTTAAGGGTGAGGATTGGAAATGTCTGAGCTGGTGAGGTTGCAAAGTTCAGTAAAATATTAGTGTTTGAGTTTTAGGTGAGAATAGTATGTTGATCGACAAGCTTATGAAAGTGACTGAGATAAGTTGAAAAGATTGGACTATCTATAACAATGCAACGATAATTTATATATCTCCATTTACAATACAAATAAGCATAGTTCTACACTGTGTACACGATCTCACCACAAAACAATAATAAAATATGTATACGATCTCACATCAAAATAAAAGAAAGCCATGTTCCGACTACATACATCTCGTAAACACAGATCAGGGCGGATGGCCTAGGGTTTGGTCAAGAGGTGATGTTGGCCCACCACGACTCCGTGTAGGGTGACCAATCATGGCGCTGCATGTAGACACCGAACTTAAAGTAGTACGACTAGCTAGGGGTCACGTTGGTGGCAAACCTCTTATGCCCGTCGACATACACATCCACAGTAGACTTGTCCACATCATGCACGACGTTGAGCTTAAAGCAGCGGTAGTAGATGTTTCGCTCCACAGCCTGCCCGTTGTAGAAGCGGGACACACCGTCTTAGAGTTGCAACATCAGCACCATCGAGTGCTCCGTGCCTTCCTCGTTGTGGATCTGCATCACAGAGACGCCCGATGTGCCAGACAACATGTAGCCGCAGCCCTGGAACTGCCACACACTCGATGAGTAGTCGTGCCTCTAGAACCATTTTCAGACGCTTATAATTAGAGCTACTTCAATTTTTCTTGTAAAATAGGAGAAGCAAATACAGAATGTCACATTGAAATTATCTTGATCATGGCTCACAGGTGATTAACTTACCCGGAGCCTGACTTCGGTGCGGGGGTTGGTGTGAGTGGCAGTGTTGAAGGGCTTATGGCCTTTTTTGAGAGTGAGGATTGGAGAATGAAGATGCATGGGTCTGGGGTTGTGATGTTTGCAAGTTTAGTAGACTACTATCGGCTTAGTGCCCGAGGTTTAGATGAGAACAGTGTTATGTGTTGATCGAAAAGCTTTGAGAAGTGACCGGGATCAGGTTTAAAAATTGGACTACTGATAAAATAGTCAATTCAAAAAAAATCATGCAATATTTTATACAACTCCATTTACAGTAGATATAAGCATAGTTCTACACTATGTATATGTTCTCACCATAAAAAAATAAAAAAATATGTATATGATCCAACGGCAAAATAAAAAAATTGTATGCTACCAGCCATATCTGTAGGTACATATGTACACATGAAGTGGGTTGATGGCCTAGGGCTTGGTGTAGACGGTGACGTTGGTCCAACGCGACTCCATGCAGGGCGACCAGTTGTGGTGCTGCATGTAGACGCCGAACTTGAAATAGTATGACCGGCTAGGGGTCACATCAGTTGCAAACTTCTTCTCCCCATCAATGTACACAGCCACGGTGGACCTATCCACATCATGCACCACGTTGAGCCGGAACCAACGGTCATAGATGTTCCCCTCCACGGCCTGACCGCTGTAGAAACGGAGCACACCATCATAAACATGCAACATCAGCACCGTTGAGTGCTCCGCCCCTTCCTCGTTGTGAATCTGCATCACCGACACGCCGGATGTGCCCGACGGCACATACCCGTATCCCTGAAACTGCCACATTCCAGACGAGTAATCGTGCCCCTGCAACCATTTTCAAACGCTTAATTAAAGTCCATTTCCTTTTTATGAGACAGACGATAAGCGAATGCAAAAATGCCACGTTGAAACTAGCTACAAATGCAGAAATGCCATGTTGAAACTAGTTAGATCATGGATTGCAGGTGGTTAACTTACCCGGAGCCTGACTTCGGTGCGGGGGTTGGTGTGGGTGGCAGTGTTGAAGGGCTTGTCGGTTTCAAGGACCCAAAATTGACGGATACCGTGACTGTATCGGAACCGCTGGCTCTCCGGCACGTTGTAAGGGCTCTGTACTTGGAAGTTGCCGTCGGTCAGATCCACCTTCACGAACCCGGCTGTGGGGTTCGTGCCGGAGGCCGATGCATGGACGATGCAGTGCACGACGATCGCCACAGGCAGGGCAAGCAAAGAACTCACCATAGAAGATGACATCCTAATTTGTTAATCCTGGTGTTAGGCTGAGCTTAACTAAGCTAACTGAGATCGATCAAGGTTAGATGCGAATGTAATTGTGTAAAGGTAGGAAGCAATGGCATGCATAAATAGTACTACCGCGCCGGCCAAATGGTAATTAATTAAGTACGCTAGTACGTCGTCTGCCCGTGAAATGTTCTTGGAAGAATACGTACGTTTCGGTAGTTCTGTTTCCATACGTTATGTACGAACAAGATAGTGTTTTTATAGGGAAGCTTCTTTTTTATTTACTAATTTGTTATTGTTTGACGGCTGTTTGATAGACTATGAAACAAATATGCACGTTGACGCTACATGACGTGCGTGCTGAAATGGGCCACAATTCGTTAGACAATGTCTTTTTTTGGTGCGGGGATTGCACAATGAACCACCACTGAGTTACACTAAAATTGATTGAATTCAAAAGTGCACGACATAGTGCACAATGGAACTTTAGGTGACTAATTAGAGGCAACTGAGAATTAGCAAGAACAGGTAATTTATATTATCAGTCCACGATATCAAGAGCTTGTCTCAACAATTTTTTTTTGTGAGCTTCGGATTTGTTTTGAGGCGTACTAATGTCGACAAACATGTACGCAAGTTAGTCCATGTGGCCGAGGGGCACACAAAAGCCTTCCTATTCTCGGAAATATTACTTGATGCATATTCCATCTTAATGAATATGAAATATTTTTTACGTTATTCTCTTTTAAGAAAAAATGAATGTAATTTTTTGAAATAGGCTAGTTGGTCCACGTGGACACATTTTTTTAGTTTTCTTGATCTTTTTTCAATTTTTCTTTTCCTTTTTCAGATACATGAACATTTTCTGTACATATGAAGACATTATTCGATGTACAAGGACATATTTTGTTATAAATATGAACACTACGCTAGTAAAAAAAGAGGCTTTGGTTTTTTGCTCCAAAGAGCATTAGTATCGGACCAGCTACGAACCCAGACTAAAGGGTGCATTAGCACCGGTTCGAGAGGTCAGAGTTTTAGCACCGGTTTGTGTGGGACCTTTAGGACCCGAACCGGTGCTAAAGGTTTTTCTTCTACCCACGCACCTCCATCCCCCCTGGATCACCTTTTTAACTCTGTAAAACATAAAATAAAATGGTAGAAAATTCAAAAAATTCATGTATGTTACGCAACCTACTATTAGGGAAAATTAACATAGTTGAATTTTGACTTTTTTGCAAAAAAAAGTTTAGAAAATGGTAAAATGGCATTAACTTTTGCATACGACGTCGGAAAAAACGTATAATATATCAAAATGATCGTGGAAAAATTTACATCCCAATTCACTAGGGTTTACCCGGTTGGCCAATTTTTAGATTCTCATAATTCCAAATGAAAATATGAAAGGAGGAAGATTTAGCTTTTGCTAGAAATTAATGAAAATATTTTTTTAAATTAAAATTAATAATTGCATCCTGCATAAATATTACTATTACTTTTAGCAAATTATAAGATTTTCAAAATTTTCAGGTTTTAGGTTTGGCAAGAAAAATATTGAAAAAATTAAAAAATATTTAAAAATAATACAAATTAAAAAGTTAATGTTTATTTATTTGTTCAACATTATTATTACATCATTACTTATTAAAAGAATTATTTTAAATTCAAAAAATAAAAAAAAAATATGACATCGACCAACATGTTAATAGGACTAGTTGAATGTCCGTGCGTTGGCACGGTCTGTTAAATTTCTTTTCTACACGCATAATGCAGATGGCGAAGAGGTTAACAAAGACACTCCAATGACAATATCATCAAGCTGAGGGAGGAAAAGCCAATAACACTCATAATGATATATGAGAAAAAATTATTAAAAAATATTTTTCTTATAGATAAAGAAAAGCTGCAGTTCTAAGAGACCGGCGTACATATCCTCCAACTATAGCTCACAGGATTATCTGATTTAAAAGTTCTAATAAAAATATCTATTACAAACACCATACGTAGAGGAGACCATGACGTGGAAATGTGAAGTCGATAGGTTGTTGTGCTCACTTACAACGAGGAATGAGCACCACGATGAAGATAAACATGAGAGCATGAAGGAAACATTTCCCGCATCTTTGTAAGATAGGGCCTAACTTCATCGCTTTGAGGGTAAAAACATCATGCTGACAATCTTTCCTACTTTGCATCATTGTTAGCTAACCCGTTTCAGTTTCTTATTGGTAGACATTGCATAAAAGAGAAATTTTGAAGGGCATATTTATGATTTTGGGTTTGGGGAATAAAGAGTAACAAAAATAATTGGTTATATTCTCATTACAATATAGAAAATAGCAACCATTATTTGGGCAAAATTTTCTATCAAGCAAAATGGTTCCAAATCATTAACTGGGTATCTAATAAAAAATTATATGACACAACCGAGATAACAACACTATATGTGAGCATAAAGGACCTAGGGGGCTAGAAAACTGGTCAATTATTTGACCTACCTAACTTACGTTTCAGCAGGAATAAGCTTCTAGTAGTAGAAAAACTACTAATTTGTGGCAGGGTCTCTGATCAACAGCCCAATAAGTACCACGTTTGATGTATCATTAGATGTCATGTAATTTAGCATGTCGGAAATGTATCTGAACACAAACTTCTTTAGCATGGTTGCTTATAGGACACAGATAATTTAAGAACGGACAGTATCATAAAAATATATTCAATTTTGATGACAGCTCATTTAGTATCGGGGATGAACAAATTAATCTTATTGGTACTGCTACAAATAGCCGAAACAAAATCAAATGGCAGAGGAAGGGATAACATATTCACTTCAAATTCCTCTTTGTGGTTTTTCCTTGAATCTGTAGATGAAAAAAAAACCCGATAGACTACTATAAATGCTATAATGAGAACATGCTTACTTTGTATCCTGATGAAAGAAACCAATAAATATACTATAGACATCATATTACATTGGAAAATTCTATGAAATATCACAGAAATATCATACTTCTAGCGGCTCCACTGTTGAATTAAGGTGATATCTCCATCCTCATGGGTGAACCAATAAAATTTCAATATACAAACACACGGTAGGTTGACGGTGAATGTAACAACATAAGTCCACAACTAGTGCATTGTTCATTTTGTGTTAGTTAGATAATTGTATGAAGCATATTGATACAACACTGGATGTCCCAAAAGATTAGAAACCTAAGAATGTCTTGACAATGTTGAGCAGATAACTATCTTAGTGACAAAACACATGGTATAATGGAAAAAAGGAGAAACCGACAATTGTGAAACCAGTAGCATTGTGCCAGCCGAACTATGATGTTCTACATGGCTTTGATTTTGTATGTGAAGTCACCATGCTTTTTTTATGACCGTTACCTTACGCCCCTTTACTGTAAAACTTAGGATTCTACTTTGTAGATTAAGTTGTTTGCCAAGTTATGAACATGGACAACGCAAAGAATCTGAAATTGTACCTCTCAACATTTGTAGATACATTTAATATAACAGCCAAAGCCTGATGAAAGAAGAAATTTTTTGCTAATTCCTTCAAAATATTTAACATCAGCCCGACATCCTTGTTCATGTTCCTTGCTTACCTTCTAAAACCTACACTTACGTTCTTAAGCTGCAGTACCCACATCTGGTACAAAAAGCAACATAAATCTAGCTGATTATGACATAAACAAAAATAACAAACTCGTTGAGAATGACATGTGTTGCAGAGTGCTAGCAGTGACCCTTTTTGCCTCCCTAAATGCACTAAAGCTGATAGAAATGCGTGAGAGATACCTGGTATTTATCTTAGCGGTGTTGTAGGCATATATGCTTCTCCACCTCTTCATTTTGATTTGCAATACACTACTGTACTGCATGGATAGGCTTATATCCTTGCAAGATATCATTCTAGTACTATACTGCTCGAAGTGTCTGCATGGGAACTGGTAAAATGTTTTGCACTTTCTCTAGTCTATAGCCCAATCTATAATGAAGAAAATATCATATCCGTGCTAATGAGTTTAAACACTTGATGACTAAACCTGGCTCCATTCAAAACGTAGCCAAAAAATTAAAACCATTCATCAAACTTTTGATTAAACTCAAATTAAACTTCTTTTATAAGCAAATTCTCACCAACAGGGACATATCCATCAGTGATGCATAAACAACCAAAATTATCATTAGTTCCTGCAAGATAGATTAGCACATGTATAATGCTAAAAAGATTCTAAGTTGTTGGTAATCCAACTTATGCATTCATATCCATGTCTAAGTTTGTTGATCTTTCAAAACAAACGGGCTTCTCCGGTACTGCTAATATACTCATCGTCGGTCCTGCTCCTAGTAGACATACCTGCATCATGCTGGCATGCTGCCAAAAATAGAGATAGGAGCAGAGGGAAGAAGAACCACGATTCATCCACCGCCGGCCAGCGATCTTGGGCTATGGCAGCCCGCGCACGTTCAGACCCATTCATCGTTAGTCCTGCGCAGGCCAGACCACGCCCTTAGCCACCACTTCCTGGGACGGGTGATTCAGGTGGGGACGCCTCCATTTCCCTTCAGCCTGAGTGGTCTTTGTCCTAGGTTCAGCCATTGCCGCCGCCATGCTCACGCAGAGATCCGAAAGGAGAGACAAGATTTCGAGGCTTAGGTTCCAAAGGAGACGAATCGTGGCCGAACAAGCGGTGGAGAAGATGGAGGTGAGAAGACAGATTAGATTAGATTTGGTCTGAACAATTTCATCATATTTTGGTAAATAAGATATGATTTGATCTGTTGCCTGAAAAAAAAGATATGATTTGATCAGGACATCCTAGTACTAACAACGTTTGTGCTTCTTTTTTTCAATTGGAGGCAAGTTCTTGCGCTGGTTCCTAACTTCCTATTACACGGTCCTAAATTCTTGATTGCTTTCCATGTACTCCCTCCGTCCAGAAATATAAGACGTCCGGGCGGAATTTCCGACCAGGTGAAAAGCGCTAAAAGGACGTTTCTACCCTTTATTCGAAATTACAATCAGATCGCGATCATGGCGATCTCTGTCTCGCCCACCGCATCTCGACGACGATCCCTCGTCTGGGAGCCGCTTCTCCTCCACCCTAGCGACCATCAGGTACTCCACCTCCGGCAGCGACTGCACTTCCGGACTTCTCCTCCGCCCAGCGAGTCCCATGTCTGATCGATCCAGGCAGCCGCCGCCGTCCCCATAGGCAGAAGCTCATCGCCCCTCGTCCAAGGCTTCGCCAGGAGATGCCAGTGCCGACGATCCCTCGCATGGGAGCCGTTTCTCTTCCACCCTAGCGACCAGCAGGTGCTCCACCTCCGCCCAACGACTCCACCTCTGGCCTGCAGATGCTTTTCCTCCGCCCAGTGAGTCCCAGGTCCGATCAATCCAGGAAGCCGACTGTCGTCCCTTAGGCAGAAGCTCATCGCCCCTCGTCCAAGGCTTCGCCAGGAGACGCCAGGGCCAGGAGTCACCAGGGATCGGAGCGCGCACTGCCTCCTCATGCGCTTCCTCCTCCACGGACCATCTGGTTGCGCCACCCAGCTCAGCAGCTCGAGGTCCACGCCGGCCCAGCAGCCACCTAACAGAGCGCCGACCAGCACCTCCGGCCAGGTCCACTTGTGCCCAGCATATCACTTTCTTCCTCGCTCGACAGCGCAACATATCACCATGGTTCTTCCAGACCTCAACTTCTCTCCACCTGAAGAGGAAGGCAACATGCCTGAAGAGGAAGGCAACATATCACGTCAAAATCACATTACTGTCAACTTCAGTATCCATTTACCTATTGTATTTGCAATTTTATGATTGTAAACAGTAAATACAGTCGAAAAATGGATACTGAAGTGTTATGTGTTACAGGATATCAGTTCCATTACATTACTGGAAACACTACAACAAGAACTAATGCACTAATATCCTGAAACCAATGTTATGTGTTGCTTCAGCCTAAGAAAAAATAATTTTGTTAAGGTTGATTAATTTAGAATTGCACTGAAACTTGCTCCAGCTCTAGCAAAATTAGTGTCATTTGTTCTTATAGCAAAATAAGTGCTGGAGTATTTTTGTGCAAACAATACTAGTGCTGGAGAAATCAACAGATTAACTGATACTACCTCTGGTCGGTTTTAATCGACGCCGGAGTGTGCCTTCTTATACGCTAGCGCTGCGTTATCTGTGCGTCGATCTTTTCCGACCGGAGGGAGTATAAGCGAGGCACAATTACCTATTGGTCATCCTCATTTTCGACATATGTTATTCCTCAGCCCACTCACCATCAGTAAACTGCCCTTTGAAAAACACCAGCAACTAATGTTGGTTCCATGGTACTCCATGATAGCTGCAAGGACATGATGATACTCCATGAGTATTTTACTGTAACAATAATCATAGCACAAATATCTGTATTGAAAGCAACCATTTTCCCTTCCCCAAAATAATCTTGAGTAGGACAAGCGATTAAAATCATGAATGGGGTGTTCTTTTGCAGTAGGACAAGCAATTAACAACATTGATAGTGAGAAATGTCAGGTTAAAATTCAGTTGAGTTAGCAGTTAATGTTACAAATATTCTCAGGAGTGGGGTGTTCTTTTGCAGAAAAGAAAGCCTGACTACTGAGGAATGTCCATCAAAGAAAGAAAAAGAAACAGATTAACTATATACAAGGAATTGGGTGCAGGGATAACTGTTTATACTTCCAAGTTCCAAGCTATGCAGCACAACAAAGTCAGACCAAACAACTGAACACCTTTGCGGTTGAGCTAGTGTCGATAAGACAATCTTCTCCCCTCACAAACGCTACAAATGAAAGTTCCCAAGTTTGGCATATGACACAATCATTAGATATTTGGTGTGCATTCGATATATGACATGAGGTAACCCTGTTGCATAAAATGAATTGCTACTATGCTTCAGACTATTTTCCAGGACAGGTAAAGAGAAAGAAAATATAGTTGTTCCATAGAACTATCTCCAAGGTTATCATGCGCAACTTGTTTATGATCGTGCTTTCACACAGATCAACAAAAACTAAAGAGTGTCATTCTTTGATTCAGTTCAAGACATAGAATAGCGTGCAAACAAGGCAAATAAGTGAACAAATTCAGAGCAAGACTTGTTGATATTACTAACTCATCTCGGTTGTTTGGACAAATTCAGAGCATCTCGGTAGTTTGGACAAATTAAGATAAATTTTACTAACTCAAATTTACTGTCATGGGCCAAATTCATAGAAGTATCTTCTGAGATGAATTACTTGTTGTCCTGTGGAAGAGGGGGACTGGAGGGGAATTGCATCTTTTCGAGCTAGGGGGGGGTCACGCTGAGACTGATGCAGAGTGTGAAGAGGGCCAGCATCCATAGGTGCTTCTACCTGTACTTGAGCATAGGCCACATCAATGCACAAATCGCCAACGGACCAGAAATGTTTAACACACCATCCCATTGACTGTAGCGCCGGAGATCACTCCAGGCGGGCGTGGGCACTGCAGGTACTGAACTTGAGCAGTTGAGGCGACTGCGCAAATGAGGATTGGAGACAGAGGGAAGGAAGGAAAGGCTCTAACCTGGGAGAAGGATTAAAATCGGACTGCTTCCTCATTCACTCATCCACGGCCACCATGACCACGTCCTTGGGGTAGCAGCCCACCTGCGACGGATCTGGTCGAAGGAGCAGCAGGTGTCGGCCTCCTTCTCCTTCGCCTTCACCGGCGTCCTTCTCCTTCGCCTTTAGCCTCCTTATCCTTCGCCGTCGGCGGATCTAGCATCCTATCGAAGGATCCAACCGCACCATCGACGAATTGAGCAACGCCGCTCACAGACACCGACGGAAAATTTTGACCTTTACCCGACGGAATCCACCAAGGGGAAACCCAAGTTTGAGCGAGGCGGCATGGGGGGGGGGGGGGGGAGCAAGCGGCGTCGTAGGGCGCGTGAGGGGAGGCAGGCGCCGGCGAGGGTCTGGTTTGGGGCAGGCGCCGGCGTGGGTCTGGGTGTGGGGAGCCAGACTTCGCCATGGCTGGGGAAGCGAGGGGAGAGAGCGTCGAGAGTGGAGCGTGTCGGTGGAGTGACTGCCGTGCACGACTCGGCGGAGGGGCAAAACGGGAAACTACAAACATTTCATAGCGTTAAAAGTTTTGAACATGAAATCTCCGACGTCTTATATTTCTGCACAGAGGGAGTATTACCCTAATTGATTGTAACGATCCCGTGATTAATATGGCAATCCCATGATTATGGCAATCCCGTTACTGCTCTTGCTCCTGTTGTCGTATTTTGGTAAGTATATGACGGATGGCTGGATGGCAAGCGGGAGACGTTTAGTAAGATTGGACAGTCAAGATGTCTCCAATCTTTGACATCGAACATTTTTAACGACGTACGGACTCGTATATAATAGTAATGATTGATATGATACTAGTATCACATACATGCGCACGAAGCACTTGTAAGCAGGACGAGAAGGAACTCGGAAGTTAAACGTGCTAATGCTGGAGCAGTGGGAAGATGGGTGACCGAGCGGCAAGTTTGACCACAAGTAAGTAATTTGACTAGAGATAAGTGTAGTTAGAGACTAAACTTGTCAAATAACTAAAATATTAGATATTCTGAATAAAAAAGAAAAAAAGGGGGAGTGGAAAATAATTCAAAAAAAATTAGATATAAAAAAGGCACCGGTGGTGGGGTTCTACCGCGGCAGTGTTTTGGAGTATTTTCCTGCCGCGACATACCCTTTAGCACCGGTTCGTAGTACGAATCGTTCTGAACCGGTGCTAAAGGGGACCTTTAGAACCGGATACTTAGCACCGGTTGGGCAACCGGTATAAAAGCCCCTTACCAACCGGTGCTAAATCCCTGTTTTCCACTAGTGCTACTGCATTTAATTTAGAAGTGCGTAATTTTTTTGTCACTGCAGGTTAACAATTCCTATGAACTGTATGAAAAAAATATAATATTTTCTTAAGATTTTAAAAATTAATATATGTTATGGGCAGCAACAAATACGGCCACCCTAGATCATGCGATCTTTCTAGTTCCCATCTTCTCTAAATTAAGCTCCGGATTGTATCGGGTAGACCGTGTCTATTTTTTTGGCTACTTAAAGCTCTTTATTCATTAATAATAAATTTACATCACTTAGAAGGAGAGGAATAATAAATTAGGTGGACCCTCAATGCAGATACATTGCCGTAGCTAACCCTGCATACTCATGAGCTACCGCATTAGCTCCTCTAAAGATATGAACAAATTAAATTTTAATGAAGTCCCTTGAGAGAGGGCAATTGTCAAAAAATAAATTTTAATGCTGCCCCGGCCATCCGCACACGTAGTTCTTAGGGAGGACGCAGTCGACGACCTCCAACAAGCCGTCGTCCTCCCAGGCACACGCTCGTCTTCCATCCATGGTTGAACAAGTTCCTGTCGGCGGAGAGCCTCTTGCAAAGGCATCTACGCCTATCTTCTATGACCACGGGTTTCTACCCTCCTGGATTGCTCCCTACCCGAGCGACTCCAAAGGAGATCTTGGTCCACATCTAGTCCTTCCACGCTCGACGGCAGTGGCAGCCCCCCTCTCGGTAAAGGTTGGAGGGGAGGAGAGTGTGCCGTGGCGGCGTCCCCACGGGCGGTGATTGGGCGTTGACAGTGGCACAAGGAGGCATGGTTGTGCAGCCGAGACATTGAAGCCGGAGCGGCATGAGGGTTGGGGCTGGCGCGGAGCTCCGGCAGCGACAACGGTCAATTCTGGGCTTTAGGGTCTGACATGGCCGGCTAGCCATGGAGGTTGCAGGCATGGATGTGATGCAAACGCCTTTCCGTAATTAGCTACACCGACTGGCTGCGTGGGGACCTGCTGGTGTGCTCGAATAAAAAGGCGGTCCTAGGGTTTCTCTCACACCGAGATGGGATTCTGCCTAATGCATGCCCGCATTGATCTGGCCGTAGTGTCGAGTTCCGGAAGGCTATGCGGCAAACTTCTAGTGCGCCTTATGCACGTAATTTGCTGGGATTTGGTCGTGTGCACCCACGCTTTTTTCGACCGTTTGGTTTCAGGAGAGAGCGGTGTGAAGCTCTGCTATCTGTTAGGGGACATGTGTGTTTTTCATTCCATGATGAAGTTAGAGGCGAACCCTAGATCTGAGAACTGGTAATATTATATCCCCGGCGAACTGAGCAAAGTCCGTTGAAAAGGAGAACTTGAACTTCTAACCTGGAGGCGTTCACCCTATTATGGCCGAATGATATTTCAAGCACTGTGGAGATTTTAATGGCTTTTTTTGCAACCGTTGTAATTGAGGGCCCCTTTTTCAGTGTCCACAAGTCGGTGCACGGATCGTAGAGCAAGGTTGAAAGGTTCCTATAAGAAATATACCTCAAACAGTGTGTGGAGTTGGTTTTCCGGTGGCCTGTAGCATATGAGGTGGGGCGCTTATGACCTTTTTTGAGAGTGAGGATTTGAGAATGAAGATGGCTGGGGTCTGGGGTTGTGATGTTTGCAAGTTCAGTAGACGGTTAGAGCATCCCCACTCGTTGGCGCTCCCCACGCCCAAATCCGGCGAAATTTTCATCCGGATTGGAGGAAGATTTGGCGTGGGGAGGAGTAGTTTCCCAGTCGTGTGCTCCCCAAGCGGCGTTTCTCGGGGAAAAAAAGGATGGCTCCGGGAATTCGGACGAAAGAGGAGACACGTGGACGTGGACGGTTGGTTTAGCTTCATCCGGAGTCCCCGGGGGACCCCCGGGAAACCGAGGATGGCATGGGGAGTCCGGACAAAAATAGGCTCAAATCCGGACCAAAACGAGAAACCGGGGGCCTGACTGGGCCGTTTTTCGCCGTCCGGATGAAAAAAAGTGGCCGTGGGGGGCTCTGTGGGGAGACGAGTGGAGATGCTCTTAGCGGCTTAGTGCCCGAGGTTTAGATGAAAGCGGTGTTATGTGTTGATCGGAAAGCTTTGAAAAGTGACCGAGATCAGGTTTAAAAATTTGGACTACTGATGAAATAATCAATTCAAAAAAGGAATCATGCAATAATTTATACATCTCCACTTACAGTAGATATAAGCATAGTTCTAGACTATGTATATGATCTCACCATAAAAATAATAAAAAGTATGTATATGATTCAACAGCAAAATAAAAAGAAATGTATACTATATACCAGCCATGTCCATACGTACATATGTACACATGTACCAGGATTGACGGCCTAGGGCTTGGTGTAGACGGTGACGTTGGTCCAGCGTGACTCCATGCATGGCAATCAGTTGTGGTGCTGCATGTAGATGTCAAACTTGGGGTTTAGACCATAACAGTGTTATGTTGATCGAAATCTTTGAGAAGTGACCAATATCAGTTTTAAAAATTGTACTATTGATGAAATAGTCAAATCGAAAAAATAGTAGTCATGCCATAATTTATACAGCCCCATTTACAATACATATAGACATAGTTACACACTATGTATTCGCACCACAACAATAATATTTAATGTGTATATGATCTCACAAAAAAATAAAAAATACTATCAGTCATGTCCGCAAATACATATGCACAAAAGAATCGGGATGGATGGCCTATGGCTTGGTGTAGACGGTAACGTTGGTCCATCGCGACTCCATGCATGGCGACCAGTTGTGGTGCTGCATGTAGACACCGAACTTGAAGTAGTATGACTGGCTAGGGGTCACATCGGTTGCAAACCTCTTCTCCCATCAATGTACACAGCCACCACGGACCTATCCACATCATGCACCACGTTGAGCCGGAACCAACGGTCATAGATGTTCCCCTCCACTACCTGCCCGCTGTAGAAACGGAGCACACCGTCGTAGACGTGCAACATCATCACCGTCGAGTGCTCCGCACCTTCCTCGTTGTGGATCTGCATCACCGACACGCCAGATGTGCCTGACGACACATACCCGTATCCCTGGAACTGCCACACTCCCGATGAATAGTCATGCCCCTGCAACCATTTTCACACGCTTAATTAAACCCTATTTTCCTTTTCTTGTGACAAATGAGAAGCAAATGCAGAAATGCCACGTTGAAACTAGCTAGATCATGGATTTGTAGGTGGTTAACTTACCCGGAGCCTAACTTCGGTGCGGGGGTTGGTGTGGGTGGCGGTGTTGAAGGGCTTATCGGTGTCAAGGACCCAAAACTGGCGGACACCGTGGCTGTACCGGAACCGCCGGCTCTCCGGCATGTTGTAGGGACTCTGCACCTGGAAGTTGCGGTCGGTCAGGTCCACCTTCACGAACCCGGCCGTGGGGTTGGCGCCGAAGGATGATGCATGGACTGCGCAGTGCACGAGGATCGCCACGAGCAGGAGAACCATCAAACTCGACAGAGGAGACGCCATCTAATTTAATCCCTGTCCTGATCGAGCTTTTTTTGCGGGGTTATAGATCGAGCTTAAGCTAACAGATTAGGCTGGTGGTCAAGTTTACGATGGGATTGTGTAAGGCTAGGAGGGAATGGCATACATAAATAGTACTCGACGTCGTCTGTGAAATTATGTCGAGAAAATAATAAGGTGGTACGCCGCGCGCGTGTGAAAGAATGCATCAATTAATCGATCATGGATGAATACGCACGCATGTCTCCGTAGGTGGCTTTAGTTACTTTTTTGTTTGTTTTTTACAAACGATCTACACTTACGAGTTAACAATAATAACTGAACCAATCAGTCCATACGTTACGTTAAGAGCAGGCTAGTGGCATTTTTTATAACGGTTTTGCTAGAAATCAGGCGCCTGATTTTTATTAAGTCTAAATCGATTTTTTAGCCATCTGATTTGTCTCGCGATCCGTGCTGATATGGGATTTCAACTGGTATTTCTTAGTTGCGTACGAGTTGCAACTCATATTTTCTCAATTACACACGGGTTGCAACTAAAAAATTAGTTGCATATAGGTTGCAACTGATATTTTGTCAGTTGCGCATACGTTACAACTGATATTTTCCTAGTTGCGCATATATTGCAACTTGTATTTTTTTCGGTTGCGCGTGGGCTGTAATTGGTATTTTCTCACTTGCGTACTAGTTGCAACTGATATTTTCTCAGTTGCGCCTAAGTTGTAACTAATATTTTTCAGTTATGCATAAGTTATAAGTAATATTTTTCTCAGTTACATATGCATTCATATTTTCTCAGTTGCGTATGGGTTGCAACTTATATTTTCTTAGTTACATATGCAAATTGAATAGCTAAGCAATCAACTTAGACTTAATAAAAATCAGTCGTCTGATATCTAGGCACTACCTTTTTATAACTACAAGTGGTGGGTTCTTGTTGACGGCGGCAGATTGAGAATGTGTTCGATAGAAACTACAAGTGGTGGGTTCTTGTTGACGGCGGCAGATTGAGAATGTGTTCGATAGACTAATGCCGTGCGTGCTGGAATGAACCACTAATTCTCTAATCCATTACACATGTATCTCATCTTCTTGATTTTCCCGGGAGATTACACAATGGCCACTAAAGTTAATTGCACTAATATTACACGGATTCAAAAGTGCATGTTCAGACTATATTAATATATTTTCTTACAAAAAATCCTAAATATAAAGTGCAACTTTAGGCGAAAATAGCCGGTAGAACATGGGTCTAGGCCCGATTCTGAAAATTGTTAAACCAAAGTTTCAGAAATTTTAAAATAAACTATATACGTACATATTACCTTGATACTTACTCATGCAAACTTTTAAGTAAAAATATAATGGGCACAATTAGCAATCAGGCGACTGAGATTTACTAAATCTCAGTCACCTGACGTCAGGCTGCCTTTGTTTTTTACTACAAGTCCAACTGTCAGGACTTCTTGACATTGAACAATCCTAAAGACTAAGCACTAGAAAGCCACGGAAGCAGTCATATTTTTTAATGCCTGAGGTTCATGATTATCTCACACAAACCTTTGTACTCGCATCTTTCATTGGAAAAGCTATGGAAAAAGGCTCACTCGTAATAACTAAAAAATGCTTACAACACATAACTAATTGAAAAAAACTCTAAGTTGCAATCCACGCCAAACTGGAAAAATCTTAGTTACAACCTACGTGCAACTAAAAAATACCCGTTACGCACTTATGTAACAAGAATATCTCAGTTATAACCCACACGCAACTGGGAAAATCTCTGTTTCAATCCACATGCAACGGGCAAAATAATCAATTGCGACCCACGTACAACTGGAAAAATATTAGTCGCGTTCCAGATGCAACTGGGAAAATCTCACTTGCGACACACATGCAAGTAAAAAAATAAATCTCAAGTTGCGACCCACATGCAACTGGAAAATCTCAATTCCAAGCCATGTGCAATTGGGAAAATCTACTCCAAAGGTGGAATAGATAAGCTTTAAAAATAGCAGGAGATGTGTTAAATTCATTGATTATAAATAAGTGTTGATCCAAAGGAAAACCGGATTCAAATACCATAGATCCACCCACGTTGTGCCTTTGGCTTATATTACCACACACCCGCTGCAAACACATGACAAGGACCCACACAATGTTGGGCATCTCGAAAGCACGACCCTGACTCCATGATGACATACCTCGACTTGTACGATCCACCCATATCGCCTTGAAGGAGTCCACAAGCGGATGACCCGTTTAGACCTGAGGAAAGCATCATCTTGGAAATGCCGGCACTAGTGCACAGAACTTGTCAAGCATTACCTGCATGTCAACGATGCAGCTGACACTCACCACCTCTAGGCTTCATCGATCCCAGCACATGTACCATTGGGCTAGTGGCGGAGCTAGGATTTGAGAGTAAATACAATAATGTACAGTTAGCCGGCTATAAGACTTAAAATAATATAGTTTTGCTAGGTTCGATGAGAGAGAAGAAGAGAGAGAAGAGAAGCAGACTACAAGATAATAGTCAGCTGCAGCGCGTGCTCCTAGGCATTTTGTGAGATTGCAAGGTGGCCCATATGTATATAAAGTAGTTCATACTTGTATCTAACTATTGTATGAACTGACTACAAATAAGATATAAATGACGTGGTAAAAACATATACTAACCAACTACTATTGTAGTACTAACTTTTCTATTGTTCTTGCTCTGATGTGAGCCGGGTGGACATATAAGGTCTAAACTCTTTAAGCCACAAAAGCAAGGCTATTATTTAACATATGCTAGATTAAATACTTCAGGAACACTTGTCTAGAATCGGACACGATATTTGGTTGGACGAATTTGTAATCAAGAAGATAACTAGTGCTGATTGTCACATTGTAGCCGCGCGCCCGCTCTTAATTTCATGACGGTCTATCTCTTGTCCTTGAGCTACTGCCTCTAATTCTTCTTCAGTCTCCTCTAATGCTAGGGATATCCAGGCAGACTCGTCTTCCTTGTCCATCACTGGTGGTAACGCACTCCATTATTTTGCCGCTCGCGCTTGCGTAGCAGGCAGGATTGAGGCCCGATGCGTTGAGTCGGACAAGGCTCGCAAGGACGGAGCTGTTTGGGAGACGAGCGTGACCACGTGAGGGTGTGGAACACTAAAGGTATGTTTAGTTTGGGGCCAACAATGTCCTTACCAAAATTACGGTACGCCTATGCCCTTTGGCTCTTGTTTGGTTGGCCTCCAAAATTTAATTTTGGCTAGCCTAGCCCAAGCGGAGGGATGCGGTTCATTTTGCCAATTCTTGGGTGTTATATTGTGATCTAAATTCATAAACTAAAAGGAGGTTAACTTCTGACGAGCGAAGCGAGGCTCGTCGTCGGTAGGCTTTGCCATCATTAGTGACCTTCTTGTTCTTTTCTTGAGCGGTCTTCTCATTCTTGTAGTTGTTCTTCTTGAAGGGGGTACGGATCGTTTCCACCGCCTATATATACATCTTGTAAGCCGTCGGCTAGGGTTTATCAGATTATAAGATATCTATTATTGGGCATCTGTTGAAGATGCTCTAATGAAAGAGAGATTTATGAACAAAGAGGCTCCTTGAACTCTCATCTTTAGAGTTTAACCGCCGCACAGAATTTGAGCTCCGCACCATGCTCTTCCTCGATACTAAGAACCTGCCTCGATTTCAAAAAATAGAATTCAATAAAATACACCAAAATTATCTTCTCAAATAAATGGACCATGATCCAAGAAAGAGAAACATAATAATAGCAGCACTATGCACGATAGATTGTCTAGCAAGTGAGTGGTAGCAAGTTTTGCAGCACTATGCACGATAGATTGTCTACAAGTGAGTGGTAGCAAAGTGCAACAAGGTGAGAAGCTTACAGTCCTCTTATTGTTTTCATATTTTGACAATTACATTAGATGGTTCACTAGTAGAAAAAGAGCCTTCCGTCCATTAGTCCCGGAAATATTCGAACCGCGACTAAAGGGGGCTTTTAGTCGCGGTTCGGGAGGCGACCCGTGACTAATGCTCCATCCGAGACGAAAGGGTACCCCTTTAGTCGCGGTTGGGGACACCAATCGCGACTAAAGGGTACCCCTTTAGTCCCGGTTGGTGTCCCCAACCGCGACTAAAGGTTTTTCCGTGTTTTTTTTACTCCCACGCACCCTGCACCACCCCCCCACCCCCCCGCGTGGATCGCCTTTTTTGTTTGTAAAATACAAAAGAAAATGATAGAAAATTCAAAAAAAAATTGTTTTCAGATTCTTGTATGTTATGCAACCTACTATTCGGAGAAATTAAGAAATTCGAATTTTAATTTTTTTACAAAAAAAAATTGAAAAAAATGGTAAAACCACAATAACTTTTGCATACGACGTCGGAAAAAAACGTATAATTTATAAAAAAAATCCTGGGAAAAAGTTACATCCGAATTTACGTTTATTCCACGATCATTTTGATATATTATACGTTTTTTCCGACGTCGTATGCAAAAGTTAATGCCATTTTACCTTTTTCTAAACTTTTTTTTTTTGCAAAAAAGTCAAAATTCAACTATGTTAATTTTCCCTAATAGTAGGTTGCGTAACATACATGAATTTTTTGAATTTTCTATCATTTTATTTTATATTTTACAGAGTTAAAAAAGGCGATCCAGGGGGGATGGAGGTGCGTGGGTAGAAGAAAAACCTTTAGCACCGGTTCGGGTCCTAAAGGTCCGACACAAACCGGTGCTAAAACTCTGACCTCTCGAACCGGTGCTAATGTACCCTTTAGTCTATGTTCGTAGCTGGTCCGATACGAATGATCTTTGGAGCAAAAAACCAAAGCCTCTTTTTTTACTAGCGTAGTGTTCATATTTATAACAAAATATGTCCTTGTACATCGAATAATGTCTTCATATGTACAGAAAATGTTCATGTATGTGAAAAAGGAAAAGAAAAATTGAAAAAAGATCAAGAAAACTGAAAAAATGATGGAAATAAAAAAATATGTCCACGTGGACCAACTAGCCTATTTCAAAAAATTACTTTCATTTTTTCTTAAAAGAGAATAACGTACAAAATATTTCATATTCATTAAGATGGAATATGCATCAAGTAATATTTCCGAGAATAGGAAGGCTTTTGTGTGCCCCTCGGCCACATGGACTAACTTGCGTACATGTTTGTCGACATTAGTACGCCTCAAAACAAATCCGAAGCTCACAAAAATTTTTGTTGAGACAAGCTCCTGATATCGTGGACTGATAATATAAATTACCTGTTCTTGCTAATTCTCAGTTGCCTCTAATTAGTCACCTAAAGTTCCATTGTGCACTATGTCGTGCACTTTTGAATTCTATCAATTTTAGTGTAACTCAGTGGTGGTCCATTGTGCAATCCCCGCACCAAAAAAAGACATTGTCTAACGAATTAGTGGCCCATTTCAGCACGCACGGCATGTAGCGTCGACGTGCATATTTGTTTCATAGTCTATCAAACAGCCATCAAACAATAACAAATTAGTAAATAAAAAAGAAGCTTCCCTATAAAAACACTATCTTGTTCGTACATAATGTATGGAAACAGAACTACCGAAACGTACGTATTCTTCCAAGAACATTTTACGGGCAGACGACGTACTAGTGTACTTAATTAATTACCATTTGGCCGGCGCGGTAGTACTATTTATGCATGCCATTGCTTCCTACCTTTACACAATTACATTCGCATCTAACCTTGATCGATCTCAGTTAGCTTAGTTAAGCTCAGCCTAACACCAGGATTAACAAATTAAGATGTCATCTTCTATGGCGAGTTCTTTGCTTGCCCTGCTTGTGGCGATCGTCGTGCACTGCATCGTCCATGCATCGGCCTCCGGCGCGAACCCCACAGCCGGGTTCGTGAAGGTGGATCTGACCGACGGCAACTTTCAAGTACAGAGCCCTTACAACGTGCTGGAGAGCCAGCGGTTCCGATACAGTCACAGTATTCGTCAATTTTGGGTCCTTGAAACCGACAAGCCCTTCAACACTGCCACCCACACCAACCCCCGCACCGAAGTAAGGCTCCGGGTAAGTTAACCACCTGCAATCCATGATCTAACTAGTTTCAACATGGCATTTCTGCATTTGTAGCTAGTTTCAACGTGGCATTTTTGCATTCGCTTATCGTCTGTCTCATAAAAAGGAAATGGACTTTAATTAAGCGTTTGAAAATGGTTGCAGGGGCACGATTACTCGTCTGGAATGTGGTAGTTTCAGGGATACAGGTATGTGCCGTCGGGCACATCCGGCGTGTCGGTGATGCAGATTCACAACGAGGAAGGGGCGGAGCACTCAACGGTGCTGATGTTGCATGTTTATGACGGTGTGCTCCGTTTCTACAGCGGGCAGGCCGTGGAGGGGAACATCTATGACCGTTGGTTCCGGCTCAACGTGGTGCATGATGTGGATAGGTCCACCGTGGCTGTGTACATTGATGGGGAGAAGAAGTTTGCAACTGATGTGACCCCTAGCCGGTCATACTATTTCAAGTTCGGCGTCTACATGCAGCACCACAATTGGTCGCCCTGCATGGAGTCGCGTTGGACCAACGTCACCGTCTACACCAAGCCCTAGGCCATCAACCCACTTCATGTGTACATATGTACCTACAGATATGGCTGGTAGCATAAAATTTTTTTATTTCACCGTTGGATCATATACATATTTTTTTTTATGGTGATAACATATACATAGTGTAGAACTATGCTTATATCTACGGTAAATGGAGTTGTATAAAATATTGCATGATTTTTTTTTGAATTGACTATTTTATTAGTAGTCCAATTTTTAAACCTGATCTCGGTCACATCTCAAAGCTTTTCGATCAACACATAACACTGTTCTCATCTAAACCTCGGGCACTAAGCCGATAGTAGTCTACTAAACTTGCAAACATCACAACCCCAGACCCATGCATCTTCATTCTCCAATCCTCACTCTCAAAAAAAGGCCATAAGCCCTTCAACACTGCCACTCACACCAACCCCCGCACCGAAGTAAGGCTCCGGGTAAGTTAATCACCTGTGAGCCATGATCAAGATAATTTCAATGTGACATTCTGTATTTGCTTCTCCTATTTTACAAGAAAAATTGAAGTAGCTCTAATTATAAGCGTCTGAAAATGGTTCTAGAGGCACGACTACTCATCGAGTGTGTGGCAGTTCCAGGGCTGCGGCTACATGTTGTCTGGCACATCGGGCGTCTCTGTGATGCAGATCCACAACGAGGAAGGCACGGAGCACTCGACGGTGCTGATGTTGCAACTCTAAGACGGTGTGTCCCGCTTCTACAACGGGCAGGCTGTGGAGGGAAACATCTACTACCGCTGCTTTAAGCTCAACGTCGTGCATGATGTGGACAAGTCTACTGTGGATGTGTATGTCGACGGGCATAAGAGGTTTGCCACCAACGTGACCCCTAGCTAGTCGTACTACTTTAAGTTCGGTGTCTACATGCAGCGCCATGATTGGTCGCCCTACACGGAGTCGTGGTGGGCCAATATCACCTCTTGACCAAACCCTAGGCCATCCGCCCTGATATGTGTTTACGAGATGTATGTAGTCGGAACATGGCTTTCTTTTATTTTGATGTGAGATCGTATACATATTTTATTATTGTTTTGTGGTGAGATCGTGTACACAGTGTAGAACTATGCTTATTTGTACTGTAAATGGAGATATATAAATTATCGTTGCATTGTTATAGATAGTCCAATCTTTTCAACTTATCTCAGTCACTTTCATAAGCTTGTCGATCAACATACTATTCTCACCTAAAACTCAAACACTAATACTCCCTCCGTTCCTTTCTATAGTGCCTATAGATTTTTGGCATTTGTTTCAGAATATAAGGTTGTAGCTTAGCTTTTTTTCAATTACCCCCTCCCCGTTCAGCTCCCAAATCGTTCAGCTCCTAAAATTGTTATCGTAAGTTAGGAAGATATGGATTTCCCAAATTTTACGTTGATCACAAATCGTTCAGCTAGGGATCTTGTGTAAAAAATACTCTTGCACTAATTTCCGTGCCAAAAAACAATAGGCACTATAGAATGGAACAGAGGGAGTATTTTACTGAACTTTGCAACCTCACCAGCTCAGACATTTCCAATCCTCACCCTTAAAAGGAGTCCATAAGTGCCTCGTCTCATATGCTATAGGCCACTAAAATCTTTGCAGCGTTTAAAAATGTTATTCAACAATGGGATGGTGTACTTTATTCGGTCATGGGTTTTCAGATGGTTGCGATCATGGGGGTGGGGCGGCGCTCTGATGTCTACGCACGCTTCTTTTCCTGTAGACAGTGTTGGGCCTCCAAGAGCAGAGGTTTGTAGAACAACAGCAAGTTTTCCCTTAAGTGGATCACCCAAGGTTTATCGAACTCAGGGAGGAAGAGGTCAAAGATATCCCTCTCAAGCAACCCTGCAATCACGATACAAGAAGTCTCTTGTGTCCCCAACACACCTAATACACTTGTCAGATGTATAGGTGCACTAGTTCAGCGAAGAGATAGTGAAATACAAGTGGTATGAATAAATATGAGTGGTAATAGCAATCTGAATAAAATATGGTAGCGAGTAAACATGCAACAGAACAGTAAATAAACGGAGATTCGATGCTTGGAAACAAGGCCTAGGGATCATACTTTCACTAGTGGACACTCTCAACATTGATCACATAACTGAAACTACTCTACACTCTCTTGTTGGATAACAAACACCAATCATTGTGTAGGGCTACAAGAGCACCTCAATGCCGGAGTTAACAAGCTCCACAACATTCGATGTTCATATTTAAGTAACCTTAGAGTGCATGATAGACCAACGCAATTATACCGAGTACTAACATAGCATGCACAACACACTGTCAACATCAGCTATGAAAGGGGGAATAGATCACATCAATACTATCATAGTAATAGTTAACTTCATAATCTACAAGAGATCACAATCATAGCTTATACCAAGTACTACATGATGCACACACTCGTCAACATTACATCATGGAGGAGGAATAGACTACTTTAATAACATCACCAGAGTAACACATAGATGATATTCAACTAGATCACAAAGAGAGAGATGAACCACATAGCTACGGTAGAGCCCTCAGCATCGGGGGAGAACTACTCCCTCTGCATCATGGGAAGCAGCAGCGGTGATGAAGATGGCGGTGGTGTCGATGGAGATGCCTTCCGGGGGCACTTCCCCGTCCCAGCGGCGTGCCGGAACAGAGACTTCTGTCCCCCAGATCTTGGCTTCGTGATGGCGGCGGCTCTGGAAGGTTTCTCTTACCGTGGCTTATTCCTCTCGATGTTTTAGGTCAGGAAGGCTTAAATAGGCAAAGAGTCGGAGTCGGAGGGGGTCTGGTGGCTCCACACAACAGGGGGCGCGGCCCCCGTCTTGGACGCGCCGCCACCATGTGTGGTGGCCCTGGGCCTCCCCTCTGGTCCCTCTTCGGTGTTCTGGAAGCTTCGTGGAATTATAAGATCGTGGGCCTTGATTTCGTCCAATTCCGAGAATATTTCCTTACTAGGATTTCTGAAACCAAAAACAGCACAAAACAGGAACTGGCACTTCGGCATCTCGTCAATAGGTTAGTTCCGAAAAACGCATAAAATCATCATAAAGTGTGAACAAAACATGTAGGTATTGTCATAAAACAAGCATGGAACATTAGAAATTATAGATACGTTGGAGACGTATCAGCATCCCCAAGCTTAGTTCCTACTCGTCCTCGAGTAGGTAAACGATAAAAGAATAATTTCTGAAGTGACATGCTACCAACATAATCTTGATCATACTATTGTAAAGCATATGAGATGAATGAAGTGATTCAAAGCAATGGTAAAGACAGTGATTAAACAACTGAATCATATAGCAAAGACTTTTCATAAATAGTAGTTTCGAGACAAGCATCAATAAGACTTGCATAAGAGTTAACTCATAAAGCAATAAATTCAAAGTAAAGGCATTGAAGCAACACAAAGGAAGATTAAGTTTTAGCGGTTGCTTTCAACTTTCAACATGCATATCTCATGGATAATTGTCAACATAAAGTAATAATAAGTGCAATAAGTACACATAAAAGAATCAATGCATAGTTAACACAAGTGTTTGCTTCTAAGACGGAAAGAAGTAGGTAAACTGACTCAACATAAAGTAAAAGAATGTCCCTTCGCAGAGGGAAGCATGGATTAATATATTTGTGCTAGAGCTTTTATTTTGAAAACATGGAAACAATTTTGTCAACGGTAGTAATAAAGCATATGTGTTATGTATAATATATCCTACAAGTTGCAAGCCTCATGCATAGATTACCAATAGTGCCCGCACCTTGTCCTAATTAGCTTGGATTTACATGGATTATCATTGCATAGCATATGTTTTAACCAAGTTTCACAAAGGGGTACCTCTGTGCTGCGTGTACAAAGGTCTAAGGAGAAAGCTCGCATTGGATTTCTCGCTTTTGATTATTCTCAACTTAGACATCCATACCGGGACAACATAGACAACAGATAATGGACTCCTCTTTAATGCATAAGCATTCAACAACAATTAATATTCTCATAAGAGATTGAGGATTAATGTCCAAACTGAAACTTCCACCATGGATCATGGCTTTAGTTAGCGGCCCAATATTCTTCCCTAACAATATGCATACTCAAACCATTGATCGTGATAAATCACCCTTACTTCAGACAAAACGAACATGCATAGCAACTCACATGATATTCAACAAAGGTAATAGTTGATGGCGTCCCCAGAAAACATGGTTACCGCTCAACAAGCAACTTATAAAGAAATAAGATACATAAGTACATATTCAATACCACAATAGTTTTTAAGCTATTTTCCCATGAGCTATATATTGCAAAGACAAAGAATAGAATTTTAAAGGTCGCACTCAAGACTCAAGTAATATACTTTGGAATGGCGGAGAAATACCATGTAGTAGGTAGGTATGGTGGACACAAATGGCATAGTTTTTGGCTCAAGGATTTTGGATGCACGAGAAGTAATCCCTCTCAGTACAAGGCTTAGGCTAGCAAGGTTGTTTGAAGCAAACAAAAGTATGAACCGGTACATCAAAACTCACATAAGAACATATTGCAAGCATTATAAGACTATACATTGTCTTCCTTGTTGTTCAAACACCTCACCAGAAAATATCTAGACTCTAGAGAAACCAATCATGCAAACCAAATTTTAACAAGCTCTATGTATTTCTTCATTAATAGGTGCAAAGTATATGATGCAAGAGCTTAAACATGATCCATATGAGCACAACAATTGCCAAGTATTAAATTATTCAAGACATTATACCAATTACCACATGAAGCATTTTCCGTTTCCAACCATATAACAATGAACGAAGCAGTTTCAACCTTCGCCATGAACATTAAAAGCTAAGAACACATGTGTTCATATGAACCAGCGGAGCGTATCTCTCTCCCACACAAGCATTTATTCAGACAAAATAAAAACAAAAACATAAAGACACTCCAAGTAAAGCACATAAGATGTGACAGAATAAAAATATAGTTTCACTAGAGGTGACCTGATAATTTGTCGATGAAGAAGGGGATGCCTTGGGCATCCCCAAGATTAGATGCTTGAGTCTTCTTGAAATATGCAGGGATGAACCACGGGGGCATCCCCAAGCTTAGACTTTTCACTCTTCTTGATCATATTGTATCATCCTCCTCTCTTGACCCTTGAAAACTTCCTCCACACCAAACTCAAAACAAACTCATTAGAGGGTTAGTGCATAATCAAAATTCACATGTTCAGAGACACTTCTGGACATTGCACAAAGCTACTGAAAGTAAATGGAATAAATAAATCCATCAAACATAGCAAAACAGGCAATGCGAAATAAAAGGCAGAATCTATCAAAACAGAACAGTCTGTAAAGACGGATTTTTTAGAGGCACCAGACTTGCTCAGATGAAAATGCTAAAATTGAATGAAAGTTGCGTACATATCTGAGGATCACACACAAAAATTGGAACATTTTTCTGAGTTACCTACAGAGAACCCTACCCAAATTCGTGACAGACAGAAATCTGTTTCTGCGCAGTAATCCAAATCTAGTATCAACCCTTACTATCAAAGACTTTACTTAGCACAACAATGAAATAAAATAAAATAAGGAGAGGTTTCTACAGTAGTAACAACTTCCAAGACTCAAATATAAAACAAAAGTGTTGTAGTAAAATAAAAACATGGGTTATCTCCCAAGAAGTGCTTTCTTTATAGCCATTAAGATGGGCTCAGCAATTTTAATGATGCACTCCCAAGAAATAAGAGTTGAAGCAAAAAAGAGCATCAAGAGGCAAATTCAAAACAAATTTAAGCCTAACCCACTTCCTATGAAAAGGAATCTTGTAAATAAACAAATTCATGAAGCATAATGTAACAAGCATAGAAAGATAAAACAAGTGTAACTTCAAAAAATTCAGCATATAGAGAGGTGTTTTAGTAACATGAAAATTCTACAACCATTTTTTCCTCTCTCATAAAGATTTTCAGTAGCATCATGAACAAACTCAACAATATAACTATCAAATGAAACATTCTTATCATGAGTCTCATGCATAAAATTATCACTCTCCACATAAGCATAGTCATTCTTATTAATTGTAGTGGGAGAAAATTCAACAAAGTAGCTATCATCAAATATAGGAGGCATATTGTAATCATAATCAAATTTATCTTCCATAGTAGGCGGCACCAAAATACCACTATCATTATAATCATCATAAATAGGAGGCAAAGTATCATCAAAGAAAATTTTCTCCTCAATGCTTGGGGGACTAAAAATATCATGCTCATCAAAACCAGCTTCCCCAAGCTTAGAATTTTCCATATCATTAGCAACAATGGTGTTCAAAGCGTTCATACCAATATCATTGCTACTAGCATGCAAATAAGATTCCATAGATTTTTTTAATTTTCGCAGCAAACAATCCACGTCTTAACTCAGGAAATAGATTAAAAAGCTCATAGTTGCTTTCCATTATGCCTAACTAGTGTTTAACAAGAAACAAAAAGATGCAATTGCAGGATCTAAAGGAAATAGCTTCGAGCACTTACCCAGGAAATAGCTTAGTTGCCAGGATCCGGAGTGTGAGTGCCTTTTACCTTTCCTCCCCGGCAACGGCGCCAGAAAAATAGCTTGATGTCTACGCACGCTTCTTTTTCTGTAGACAGTGGTGGGCCTCCAAGAGCAGAGGTTTGTAGAACAGCAGCAATTTTCCCTTAAGTGGATCACCCAAGGTTTATCGAACTCAGGGAGGAAGAGGTCAAAGATATCCCTCTCAAGCAACCCTGCAATCACGATACAAGAAGTCTCTTATGTCGCCAACACACCTAATACACTTGTCAGATGTATAGGTGCACTAGTTCGGCGAAGAGATAGTGAAATACAAGTGGTATGAATGAATACGAGTGGTAATAGCAATCTGAATAAAATATGACAGCGAGTAAACATGCAACAGAACAATAAATAAATGGAGATTCGATGCTTGGAAACAAGGCCTAGGGATCATACTTTCACTAGTGGACACTCTCAACATTGATCACATAACTGAAACTACTCTACACTCTCTTGTTGGATAACAAACACCAATCATTGTGTAGGGCTACAAGAGCACCTCAATGCCGGAGTTAACAAGCTCCACAACATTCGATGTTCATATTTAAGTAACCTTAGAGTGCATGATAGACCAACGCAATTATACCGAGTACTAACATAGCATGCACATTGTCAACATCAGCTATGAAAGGGGGAATAGATCACATCAATACTATCATAGTAATAGTTAACTTCATAATCTACAAGAGATCACAATCATAGCTTATACCAAGTACTACATGATGCACACACTGTCAACATTACATCATGGAGGAGGAATAGACTACTTTAATAACATCACCAGAGTAACACATAGATGATATTCAACTAGATAACAAAGAGAGAGATGAACCACATAGCTACGGTAGAGCCCTCAGCCTCGGGGGAGAACTACTCCCTCCTCATCATGGGAAGCTGCAGCGGTGATGAAGATGGCGGTGGTGTCGATGGAGATGCCTTCCGGGGGCACTTCCCCGTCCCGGCGGTGTGCCGGAACAGAGACTTCTGTCCCCCCAGGTCTTGGCTTCGCGATGTCGGCGGCTCTGGAAGGTTTCTCGTACCGTGGCTTATTCCTCTCGATGTTTTAGGTCAGGAAGGCTTAAATAGGCGAAGAGTCGGAGTCGGAGGGGGTCTGGTGGCTCCACACAACAGGGGGGCGTGGCCCCCTGATACGCGTACATCACGCATCCGTTGGGAACCCCAAGAGGAAGGTGTGATGCGTACAGCAGCAAGTTTTCCCTCAGTAAGAAACCAAGGTTTATCGAACCACTAGGAGCCAAGAAGCACGTTGATGGTTGATGGCAGCGGAGTGTAGTGCGGCGCAACACCAGGGATTCCGGCGCCAACGTGGAACCTGCTTAACACAACCAAAGTACTTTGTCCCAACGTAACAGTGAGGTTGTCAATCTCACCGGCTTGCTGTAACAAAGAATTAGATGTATAGTGTGGATGATGATTGTTTGCAGAAAACAGTAGAACGAGTATTGCAGAAGATTGTTTTCGATGTAAAAGAATGGACCGGGGTCCACAGTTCACTAGGTGTCTCTCCAATAAGAATAAGCATGTTGGGTGAACAAATTACAGTTGGGCAATTGACAAATAAAGAGGGCATGACCATGCACATACATGTTATGATGAGTATTGTGAGATTTAATTGGGCATTACGACAAAGTACATAGACCGCGATCCAGCATGCATCTATGCCTAAAAAGTCCACCTTCAGGTTATCATCCGAACCCCCTCCAGTATTAAGTTGCAAACAACAGAAAATTGCATTAAGTATGGTGCGTAATGTAATCAACAAATATATCCTTAGACATAGCATTGATGTTTTATCCCTAGTGGCAACAGCACATCCACAACCTTAGGGGTTTCTGTCACTCCCGGATTTAATGGAGACATGAACCCACTATCGAGCATAAATACTCCCTCTTGGAGTTACAAGCAAAAACTTGGCCGAGCCTCTACTAGCAACGGAGAGCATGCAAGATCATAAACAACACATAGATAATAGATTGATAATCAACATAGCATAGTATTCCATATTCATCGAGATCCCAACAAACGCAACATGTAGCATTACAGATAGATGATCTTGATCATGTTAGGCAGCTCACAAGATCCAACAATGATAGCACAATTAGGAGAAGACGACCATCTAGCTACTGCTATGGACCCATAGTCCAGGGGTGAACTACTCACACATCACTCCGGAGGCGACCATGGCGGTGAAGAGTCCTCCGGGAGATGATTCCCCTCTCCGGCAGGGTGCCGGAGGCGATCTCCTGAATCCCCCGAGATGGGATTGGCGGCAGCGGCGTCTCTGGAAGGTTTTCCGTATCGTGGCTCTCGGTACTAGAGTTATTATCGACGAAGGCTTAAGTAGGCGGAAGAGGTAGGTTTAGGGGCGCCACGAGGGGCCCACACCACAGGCCGGCGTGGCCAGGGCCTGGGCCGCGCCGCCCTGGTGTGGCGTCGCCTCGTCGCCCCATTTCGTATCTCCCCCGGTGTTCTGGAAGCTTCGTGGAAAAATAATATCCTGGGCGTCGATTTCGTCCAATTCCGAGAATATTTCCTTACTAGGATTTCTGAAACCAAAAACAGCAGAAAACAGCAACTAGCTCTTCGTCATCTCATTAATAGGTTAGTGCCGGAAAATGCATAAATATGACATAAAGTATGCATAAAACATGTAGGTATCATCAATAAAGTAGCATGGAACATAAGAAATTATCGATACGTTGGAGACGTATCAACATCCCCAAGCTTAGTTCCTACTCGTCCCGAGTAGGTAAACGATAACAAAGATAATTTTTGAAGTGACATGCCATCATAATCTTGATCATACTATTGTAAGCACATGTAATGAATGCAGAGATTCGAAGCAATGGTAAATACAATGAGTAAACAATTGAATCATATAGCAAAGACTTTTCATGAATAGTACTTTCAAGACAAGCATCAATAAGTCTTGCATAAGAGTTAACTCATAAAGCAATAAATTCAAAGTAGAGGTATTGAAGCAACACAAAGGAAGATTAAGTTTCAGCGGTTGCTTTCAACTTATAACATGTATATCTCATGGATATTGTCAATGTAAAGTAATATAACAAGTGCAATATGCAAGTATGTAGGAATCAATGCACAGTTCACACAAGTGTTTGCTTCTTGAGATGGGAGGAAATAGGTGAACTGACTCAACATAAAAGTAGAAGAATGGCCCTTCGCAGAGGGAAGCATTGATTGCTATATTTGTGCTAGAGCTTTGGTTTTGAAAACAAGAAACAATTTTGTCAACGGTAGTAATAAAGCTTATGTGTTATGTAAATTATATCCTACAAGTTGCAAGCCTCATGCATAGTATACCAATAGTGCCCGCACCTTGTCGTAATTAGCTCGGATTACCTGGATTATCATCACAATACATATGTTTTAACCAAGTATCACAGAGGGGTACCTCTATGCCGCCTGTACAAAGGTCTAAGGAGAAAGCTCGCATTGGATTTCTCGCTTTTGATTATTCTCAACTTAGACATCCATACCGGGACAACATAGACAACAGATAATGGACTCCTCTTTAATGCTTAAGCATTTAGCAACAATTAATATTCTCATAAGAGATTGAGGATTGTTGTCCAAAACTGAAACTTCCACCATGGATCATGGCTTTAGTTAGCGGCCCAATGTTCTTCTCTAACAATATGCATACTCAAACCATTCAAGTCATGGTAAATCGCCCTTACTTCAGACAAGACGAACATGCATAGCAACTCACATGATATTCAACAAAGTGTTGATGGTGTCCCCAGGAACATGGTTATCGCTCAACAAGCCACTTAATAAGAAATAAGATACATAAGTACATATTCAATACCACAATAGTTTTTAGGCTATCTGTCCCATGAGCTATATATTGCAAAGATAAAGGATAGAAATTTAAAGGTAGCACTCAAGCAATTTACTTTGGAATGGCGGAGAAATACCATGTAGTAGGTAGGTATGGTGGACACAAATGGCATAGTGTTTGGCTCAAGGATTTGGATGCACGAGAAGTATTCCCTCTCAGTACAAGGCTTAGGCTAGCAAGGCTATTTGAAACAAACACAAGTATGAACCGGTACAGCAAAACTCACATAAAAACATATTGCAAGCATTATAAGACTCTACACCGTCTTCCTTGTTGTTCGACCCTTACTAGAAATTATCTAGACCTTAGAGAGACCAATTATGCAAACCAAATTTTAGCAAGCTCTTATGTATTTCTTCACTAATAGGTGCAAAGTATATGATGCAAGAGCTTAAACATGAGCACAACAATTGCCAAGTATCACATTATCCAAGACATTTTACCAATTACCACATGCAGCATTTCCCGTTTCCAACCATATAACAATTTAACGAAGCAGTTTCAACCTTCGCCATGAACATTATGAGTAAAGCCTAAGGACATATTTGTCCATATGCAACAGCGGAGCGTGTCTATCTCCCACACAATGAATGCTAGGATCCAACTTTATTCAAACAAAACAAAAACAAAAACATACAGATGCTCCAAGCAAAGTACATAAGATGTGACAGAATAAAAATTTAGTTTCACTAGAGGAACCTGATAATGTTGTCAATGAAGAAGGGGATGCCTTGGGCATCCCCAAGCTTAGACGCTTGAGTCTTCTTGAAATATGCAGGGGTGAACCACCGGGGCATCCCCAAGCTTAGAGCTTTCACTCTCCTTGATCATATTGTATCATCCTCCTCTCTTGATCCTTGAAAACTTCCTCCACACCAAACTTAAAACAACTCATTAGAGGGTTAGTGCATAATCAAAATTCACATGTTCAGAGGTGACATAATCATTCTTAACACTTCTGGACATTGCACAAAGCTACTGAAAGTTAATGGAATAGAAAAATCCATCAAGCATAGCAAAACAGGCAATGCGAAATAAAAGGCAGAATCTGTCAAAACAGAACAGGTCGTAAAGACGAATTTCTAAGAGGCACCAGACTTGCTCAAATGAAAATTCTAAAATTGAATGAAAGTTGCGTCCATATCTGAGGACCACTCACGTAAATTTTCAGAATTTTCTGAGTTACCTACAGAGAATTCTGCCGAGATTCGTGACAGCAAGAAATCTGTTTCCGCGCAGTAATCCAAATCTAGTATGAACCTTACTATCAAAGACTTTACTTGGCACAACAATTCAACAAAACTAAGATAAGGAGAGGTTGCTACAGTATTAACAACTTCCAAGACTCAAATATAAAACAAAGGTGCAGTAGTAAAACCATGGGTTGTCTCCCATAAGCGCTTTTCTTTAACGCCTTTCAGCTAGGCGCAGAAAGTGTGTATCAAGTATTATCAAGAGATGATGCATCAACAGCGGGGTTTGGAGTTTTCTCAACCATGCATTGTATTTTCTAAGTTTCAGAGGCTCCCTTTTCATTAGTCTTAAGCTTTCTATTCTCATCAAACAAATTTTCAGGGACAAGCCAAGCATAATTATCATCTAGCGCTTCATGTATTCCTAGGAGCTTGCAAGGTATTGGTGCTTTAATCTCCCCACCATCATTAACATTATTAGTATACCTTATTCTATCCATGTCCATATTTTCAAGTGTTCTTTTAAAATCGGTGAACATACCAAGCCTCTTATGCTTAATGAAAACTTTTCTAGCTTCTCTAGCTATATCTTTAAATTCCCTATCAAGGACTTTTAAAACAAAATCTCTCTTTTCTCCCCTCTCCATATCAGAAAGTGTAAGAAACATGTGTTGTACATGGGGTTGAGACTAATAAATCTAGTTTCCAACATGTGTACTAAACAGGTAGAGGCACTTTCATAAGTAGGAGCAGCTTTTAATAATGGTATATCTTCAAAATCTTCATCCATGCTAACATGGGTGAAAAATGCTTCTATATTATCTCTTCCAATTATAGACCCATCTCCTATATATATATATATATATATATATATATATATCTTTTAAAGTAAAATTAGGAGGAAACATGATGAAATAAGTAAAGTAAATGCAAGTAACTAATTTTTTTGTGTTTCTAATATGGAGAATGCAAACAAGACAGTAAATAAAGTAAAACTAGCAACTAATTTTTTTGTGTTTTGATATAATGCAGCAAACAAAGTAGTAAATAAAATAAAGCAAGACAAAAACAAAGTAAAGAGATTGGAAGTGGAGACTCCCCTTGCAGCGCGTCTTGATCTCCCCGGCAACGGCGCCAGAAAACAGTCTTGATACGCGTACAGCACGCGTCCCTTGGGAACCCCAAGAGGAAGGTGTGATGCGTACAGCAGCAAGTTTTCCCTCAGTAAGAAACCAAGGTTTATCGAACCAGTAGGAGCCAAGAAGCACGTTGAAGGTTGATGGCGGCGGAGTGTAGTGCGGCGCAACACCAGGGATTCCGGCGCCAACGTGGAACCTGCACAACACAACCAAAGTACTTTGTTCCAACGTAACAATGAGGTTGTCAATCTCACCGGCTTGCTGTAACAAAGGATTAGATGTATAGTGTGGATGATGATTGTTTGCAGAAAACAGTAGATCGAGTATTGCAGTAGATTGTTTTCGATGTAAAAGAATAGACCGGGGTCCACAGTTCACTAGAGGTGTCTCTCCCATAAGAATAAGCATGTTGGGTGAACAAATTACAGTTGGGCAATTGACAAATAAAGAGGGCATGACCATGCACATACATGTTATGATGAGTATTGTGAGATTTAATTGGGCGTTACGACAAAGTACATAGACCGCGATCCAGCATGCATCTATGCCTAAAAAGTCCACCTTCAGGTTATCATCCGAACCCCCTCCAGTATTAAGTTGCAAACAACAGACAATTGCATTAAGTATGGTGCGTAATGTAATCAACAAATATATCCTTAGACATAGCATTGATGTTTTATCCCTAGTGGCAACAACACATCCACAACCTTAGGGGTTTCGTCACTCCCCGCATTTAATGGAGACATGAACCCACTATCGAGCATAAATACTCCCTCTTGGAGTTACAAGCAAAAAATTGGCCAGAGCCTCTACTAGCAACGGAGAGCATGCAAGATCGTAAACAACACATAGATAATAGATTGATAATCAACATAGCATAGTATTCCATATTCATCAGATCCCAACAAACGCAACATGTAGCATTACAGATAGATGATCTTGATCATGTTAGGCAGCTCACAAGATCCAACAATGATAGCACAATTAGGAGAAGACGACCATCTAGCTACTGCTATGGACCCATAGTCCAGGGGTGAACTACTCACATATCACTCCGGAGGCGACCATGGCGGTGAAGAGTCCTCCGGGAGATGATTCCCCTCTCCGGCAGGGTGCCGGAGGCGATCTCCTGAATCCCCCGAGATGGGATTGGAGGCGGCGACGTCTCTGGAAGGTTTTCCGTATCGTGGCTCTCGGTACTGGAGTTATTTTCGACGAAGGCTTAAGTAGGCGGAATAGGTAGGTTTAGGGGCACCACGAGGGGCGCACACCACAGGCCGGCTCGGCCAGGGCCTGGGCCGCGCCGCCCTGGTGTGGTGTCGCCTCGTCGCCCCACTTCGTATCTCCCCCGGTGTTCTGGAAGCTTCGTGGAAAAATAAGATCCTGGGTGTTGATTTCGTCCAATTCCGAGAATATTTCCTTACTAGGATTTCTGAAACCAAAAACAGCAGAAAAACGACAGAATCGGCTCTTCGGCATCTCTTTAATAGGTTAGTGCCGGAAAATGCATAAATATGACATAAAGTATGCATAAAACATGTAGGTATCATCAATAAAGTAGCATGGAACATAATAAATTATCGATACGTTGGAGACGTATCACCCCCTCTTGGCCACGCTGCCACCATGTGTGGTTGGCCCTGGGCCTCCCCTCTGGTCCCTCTTCGGTGTTCTGGAAGCTTCGTGGAATTATAAGATCGTGGGCCTTGATTTCGTACAACTCTGAAAATATGTCCTTACTAGGATTTCTGAAACCAAAAACAGCAGAAAACAGGAACTGGCACTTAGGCATCTCGTCAATAGGATAGTTCCGGAAAACGCATAAAATCATCATAAAGTGTGAACAAAACATGTAGGTATTGTCATAAAACAAGCATGGAACATCAGAAATTATAGATACGTTGGAGACGTATCACGCTCCCAATCTCTCCTGTGGTGGTGGTGGTGGTGCGCGGCGTCGGCGGCCGGAAGGCGAGGCGGCGGCGGTGGCGATGTGGCCGGATCTTGGCCCTTAGGGCCTGGAGGCGGCCGGCTGTTGCGCCTTCTCTTCCGCGCGACGGGATGCTCCATCCGCATCACATGGGAGCCGAGGCGGTGGCCCCGGGTATGGCGGCGGTTGACGAGGGATCACCTCGCTAATGCCTACGTATTGTAGACTTGGGTTTCGGGAGAGAGCGACGATGGAGATTCCGGGAGCGAGATTAGGCACACGACGTACCCAGCTTCGGGTCCCCTCGGTGGAGTATCCCTACGTGCTGCTAGCAATCCAGTATATGAGCATAAGTATGTTTACAGGGTGCCGCCATAGGCGGAGCTATGTTGTCTATGTGTTGGCCTCCCTATTTCGGGTGCCCTGGCTAGCTTTATATATGCAACCAGCCTAGGGTTTTACAAGAGTCCTAGTCGACTACTTCTTCGGGTTGCCTTGTTGGGCCTTCTCCATATTGGGTCTTCTCCATATTGGGCCGAGCCGGTATACTAATAATGGGTACCCGAAGGGTATACCCATGTCAGTAGCCCCCGAGTGTCTAGGGAAGTCGAAGACTTGCGTAGAGACTCCAAGCATAACCATCTCTGAAGTCGAAGAAATACAAGGCGAGGTCCATGTCGAACATCATGTGTAGCGTAGATGATGTCTCAAAATTATTTTCTATCGGGTGCGCGGCAGCGCTCCCGATGGGAGTAGCCCCCGACTCTATGGGCAAGTGCTTGCACTTGGGCATAGACTCAAGTTGTACTACTCGATGAAGAACTTAACTATATTTCTGGAGGACTTGATGAAATCCATGGGCTCCCGATGGGAGTAGGCTCCACTCGAATCGTAGAATCGAGTTGAGTCTACAAAGCTTGATTGTCGTAGATGATGTTGAAGCTATTTTTCTATCGGGTGCGCGACCAGCGCTCCTGATGGGAGTAGCCCCCGAGGCTACAGCCAAGTGTTTGCACTTAGGTGTAGGCTCAACTTGCTTTTAATCGACTCCACAATTTTTCCTCTTTCTTGTATCTTATTGAGAGGGTGAGCAATGCTCTTGATAAGAGTATCCCCCGAGCCTATGGGCAGGTGCTTGCACCTGGGTATAGACTCAAGTTGTACTACTCAGTAACGAACTTAACCATATTTCTGGGCGCAACCCCTCTTTTTATCGACTCCAGGCCGTTGCTATTTATGTTGTTCAGGGATAATGGTAAATGAGGCTGGTTCATCTGACGGATCAGGTGCCAGTTAACTGCTCTTGTGGCAATCCCGCAAGAACCTACTTCAAGATCACGTCCCCGGACATGATCTCGGGACCTGGCGTAATTCGTCACGTGCCGCTTAAGGACTTACCATGATCCGAATTCCAGTAATGTTATCGGGTCCACAGCGCGTCCGCCGGGATATTTCTTCACATCTGTTGATGTGGAAAAAAGTAGCAGAGTGCAGTCTTTGGCGATGCCACGCCACACAGGACGGATCCCGGGGTCTTACCTTCGCAGAGTTTTGCGGCATTCAGAGATTATTCGCGATTTTGGCGCTCTGAGAATATTTTGTCAAGTGCCTTGTTCGGCTAATGCAATGACCCATTTTGCGGGTTCTTCTATTTTTCTCTTGGGCTTGATGAGACAGCCGAATATATTGGTTATTCTATATTATCGGGTACATCACCGATGCTCTTGCTCGGAACAATATGACGAGTCAATGGACCCGAAGATTTTTTTTTTGGGTTCCTCCTTGATGAAAATTTCGTCGAGTTCCTCCTTCAGGAAAATTTCTTTGGGTCCTCTTTGAGGACAATTCTTTGGGTCCTCCCCGAGGACAATTCTTCGGGTCCTCTTTGAAGATAATTCTTCGAGTCCTTGATACGTCCATTTTGCATCACTATTTTATATCATAATTTGCTGTTATTCATTGATATATTTCATATTTGGAGATGATACTTATGTTATTTCATCTATTTTGAATGTTTCATGATTATTCGAGGATCGCGCACCGGAGTCAGGATTCTGCTGGAAAAAGTGCCAGAATGCAATATTTCGGAAGATCAACAATTGACGGAATTTATATGAAAAATCCTATTTTTCCAGAAGACGAAGGGAGCCAGAAGGGGGAGCCGAGGAGGGCCGCCATGGGCCCACCTCACAGGCCGGCGCGGGCCAAGGCCTGGCCGCACCGCCTTGTGGGGAGGGGGCCCACAGCCCCCTCTGGCCTCCTCTCCTTCGCGTACATCTTCGTCCCGAAAACCTAAGCTCCAGGGGGATAGTCGCGAAGAGTCACGGCCGCGCTTGCGAGGCGGAGAACACCAGAGAGAAAAGATCTCTCCGGCAGGCTGAGATCCGCCGGGGAAATTCCCTCCCGGAGGGGGAAATCGACGCCATCGTCACCGTCATCGAGCTGGACATCATCTCCATCACCATCGTCATCATCTACATCATCATCACCGCCGTCTCCACCGCTGCACATCGTCACCGCTGTAACAATTTGGGTTGGATCTTGATTGTTTGATAGGGGAAACTCTCCCGATATTGATTTCTACTTGTTATTGATGCTATGGAGTGAAACCATTGAACCAAGGTTTATGTTCAGATTGTTATTCATCATCATATCACCTCTGATCATGTTCCATATGATGTCTCGTGAGTAGTTCGTTTAGTTCTTGAGGACATGGGTGAAGTCTAAATGTTAGTAGTGAATTATGGTTGAGTAATATTCAATGTTATGATATTTAAGTTGTGGTGTTATTCTTCTAGTGGTGTCATGTGAACGTCGACTACATGATACTTCACCTTTATGGGCCTAGGGGAATACATCTTGTACTCGTTAGCCAATTGCGGGGTTGCCGGAGTGACAGAAACCTGAACCCCCGTTGGTATATCGATGCAGGAAGGATAGCAGGATCTCAGAGTTTAAGGCTGTGGTTAGATTTATCTTAATTACTTTCTTGTAGTTGCGGATGCTTGCAAGGGGTATAATCACAAGTATGTATTAGTCCTAGGAAGGGCGGTGCATTAGCATAGGTTCACCCACACAACACTTATCAAAACAATGAAGATTAATTAGCCATATGTAGCGAAAGCACTAGACTAAAATCCCGTGTGTCCTCAAGAACGTTTGGTCATTATAAGTAAACAAACCGGCTTGTCCTTTTTGCTAAAAAGGATTGGGCCACTCTCTGCAATTATTACTCTCGCACTTTACTTACTCGTACTTTATTCATCTGCTACATCAAAACCCCTTGAATACTTGTCTGTGAGCATTTACAGTGAATCCTTCATCGAAACTGCTTGTCAACACCTTCTGCTCCTCGTTGGGATCGACATTCTTACTTATCGAAAATACTACGATACACCCCCTATACTTGTGGGTCATCAGTCCTCCTTGAAGATAATTCTTCGGGTCCTCCTTGAGGATAATTTTTCGGGTCCTCCCTGAGGATAATTCTTCAGGACCTCCTTGAGGATAATTTTTCGGGACCTCCTTGAAGATAATTCTTCGGGACCTCCTTGAAGATAATTCTTCGGGACCTCCTTGAGGATAATTCTTCGGGACCTTCGTGAAGATAATTCTTCGGGACCTCCCTGAAGATAATTCTTCGAGACCTCCCTGAAGATAATTCTTCGGGTCCTGTTCTTTCTTGAAGACAATTTCGTCGAGTTCTCCCTGTAGAAAATTTCGTCGGGTTCTCTCTTATATACTTTGAATTTTGCTTTCTCCTGCACAAATAAACAAACTTTTTCTATCTTTCCCTTGACTCTCTTTTTCGCCTGCGGTGTCAGATGCTCAGATTCGATGATATGTAAAGTGACTATATGCCGCGCAGCCCCCAAGTGTCGGGTGCGATGAAAGTAAATGATAATCAACTTTGTGCAAAATAAAAGAACACTTAGCTTTTTGGACACGACGAAGTCGATGCATGATGAATTCTTCGAGTGTAGATAAGAAATCTAGCCAAAGTAGAAACCACCAAATAGCAAAAGTGGATACCACCAAATTGTTGATGAAGAGATAGCCGAGCCCCCGAACACTGCTGGGGTGATGTCATGATTGTTGCTTAGACGCCGTGTCACAGTTGTTACTCGGGGCGAAGTTGTTGTCGAGCCCCCGAGTATTATCCGTGTCGCCGAAAGAAGTCCATTAAGGATGAAATATTGAAGATGAATCCGAGATGAAGTACTTGAAATAACTTTATATTAAAGATTACACCATCAAATATGAATCATATATTGAAGATGAATTCGCCGATATCATAGAAGATGAATCCATTGACCCGAAGAATCCAGAAATAACCATAGAAAATGAATCCGCTGATATCATAGATGATGAATCCATTGATCCAAAGAAAATAGTTCCAGTAGTAACCATAAAAGATGAATCTGCTGATATCATAGAGGATGGATCCATTGATCCGAAGAAAATAGTTCCAGTAATAACCATAGAAGATGAATCCATTGACCCGGAAACGCATCAGGTAATATTGTATAAGTGAACCAATAATAACCCAGATAAAACCAATCTAGTAATCCGAAGATAATAAATCCACTGAGCCGAAGAAGATAAAGCTACTAGGTCGAAGAAAATAATTCCATTGAGCCGAAGAAAATAATTCCACTGAACCGGAGAAAATAATTCCACTGAACCGGAGAAAATAATTCCACTGAACCGGAGAAGATATATCCAGAGCCGAAGAAAATAAATTCACCAAGTAACCGAGTACATTTGTGGTAACGAAGTAATGGCATATCCACGTGTGTCGGGTGTATTTGCTGTAATGAGGTAATGATGCAGCCCCAAATATTCGGGTGTGGCGAAAGTAAACAATAATTAACTCTCGGAAGAGGAACACTTAGCTTTTTATCGGGTGCGGCGGAGTCGACGTGGAAATAGGTCGTCTGGCAGACGCAATCGAAGCGATGAACGTAGTAGATGTGGCGGATCCTCGATGGATGTGCCCCCAAGCGTAATGAGCTCCATGGCAAACGGGGTCGACACAACGGCGGAAGTCGAAGTTTTGTTACGATCTGCAATTATATTGTAGTGCGCAAATTTGCGCGCAAATAATAGCACGAGCCGAAAATATTTAGCCAAATAAATTTTGCAAGTACTAATTAATTAGAAATATAGCACCTGATATCGGATGGTTGGATCCATGTAGTAGTAGTCGATGAAGTGATGGGTCCACGACGGGTGAGCTCCCGAATATATCGAGTCCATGATACGAAAAGCGAGCCCCTGATAGTTTCTATGTCAGATGAAAATCGGAGGCGAGTTGGTTTTGTTCGGCTGGTGGCCGAGTTGCTGTTCTTTATACCCGATATTTTTGTGTTTTTTCGCACAGATTCGGTGGTCAGGATCTCCACGTGAAGAAAATCAGCGAACTCAACTTGTTTTCTTCGAACTGCTGGAATTTTGGGCATTTGGCCTTTGGCCCATGGCTCATTATAAAAT
>NC_061512.1:148064914-148082638 GCF_022539505.1 Lolium rigidum | reverse complement strand
GGAACTTGATCCAGTCAATGTGCTGGCTTCTTTTCTACCTGGATCGTGAAACCAAGGTGCAATATTTGCAACGTGGGTACAAGTGACATGCATCCTTAGTTAAATCTATAAATAAATCAAATGAGTAGTAATAGATAAGAGAGAACTAGGTTAGCTGGACGTAAAGCCATCCATTGATCGTAGTCGTGATTTGCATAGAGAAAAGGCACGATCGTTTGGTCATGCTCTTGCGCTTGTTGATGCATCAATCCAGATTGAAGTCTGATCGACTTCGTACAGCGCGCCATACGCGTGATGCCAGCTGCGTCCGCACTTCTTCTCGGACGCAATCATCTGCGTCTGCACGCAGCTTTGAAGTACTTGCTTGATTTGTCGACGATTGATCTGCAGGTTGAGCCTCCCGAAGAAGACGGCCAGATGCGATCTGCCATTGTTGATGATGATAGATCCCGCCCGGATAACAAAATCCAGTCACCGTGATCCCCACGGTCGGCGTCAATTGACGAGGGATCACCTCGCCAATGCTTACGTATTGTAGACTTAGGTTTCGGGAGAGAGTGACGATGGAGATTCCGGGAGCGAGATTAGGCACACGACGTACCCAGCTTCGGATCCCCTCGGTGGAGGATCCCTACGTGCTGCTAGCAATCCAGTATATGAACATAAGTATATTTACAGGGTGCCGTCGTAGGCGGAGCTATGTTGTCTATGTGTTGGCCTCCCTATTTCGAGTGCCCTGGCCAGCTTTATATATGCAACCAGCTTAGGGTTTTACAAGAGTCCTAGTCGACTACTTCTTCGGGTTGCCTTGTTGGGCCTTCTCCATATTGGGTCTTCTCCATATTGGGCCGAGCCAGGTATGGGTACCCAAAGGGTACCCATGTCAGCAGTGACCTCCTCCTCGGAGGTGGACGGCCTCGTTGGGATTTGGGGTGGGGGATCTTGGGATCCCACACAGATCTCCCAGTCAACGACGGGTTTAGGATGACGGGGCAGTCGGTGAAAATCGTGCTTCGCTCTCGGGCTTGGCGGATGATGGTGGCGTCGCTTGGCGTCATTACCTTGTCGAATGCATCGTCTTTGCTTGTCTCGTCACTCCACTCGCCGAGTTGGAGATGTGCGGATGCCGGTGAAAATCATGGCGGGCGATTGCGACATTACACGAAGTTACCTTCTTGAAGGCATCACCGTCGCAACCTGCATCTACCCACTCGTGCTGCTCCGGGGGAAACCCTAGATCTGGGTCTCCCGGATCGAATGATGGTGGCGCTACCTGCGTCGTTCTACCTCTTGGAGCATCGTTTTTGGAGCAGGTGCTGGATGTTGGCGGATGTTGGTGGAGTGGTATTCACCCACCACTTTGTTGGCGCTGAGTCTCGGTAGCATGGTGCTGCAGGGTGTCGACGACGGATGCGGGACGATGTATGCGTGCAGGATGGTGGAGCCGTCTGGTGTCATGGTGGCATCTACGGCAGGTCTTGCAAGGTTAATGCGATGATCTCTCTTGGAGATGGAGTCGAAGAAGACGGCGGTAGCAACTTCTGTGGCGTGTGCGTTGGCGTGCGCTGAGAGTCTGCTTGACTGGATGTGCTTCTCACCTGCTATTGGGCGGTTTGAGAAGGTATTTCGTTTTTTGGATGATGTGAGTTGGTGTATTGTCACCTCCTTCATCCCACTGTAGGTTTAGTGAGGTGGTTTCGAGGTTGATCTTTTGTATTGTTCTTGTAAGGTTTTGTGAATAATCTAATAAAAAAAGCCGTGTGCATCCTTTGGATGCAGAAGTTGGGGTGATATTTTCCCCATTTCGAAGAAAAAAATTCGGTCATGGGGTGGACTCTTACAGCCTTATAGGTTGTACATTTCACTTTTTGAACGGCTTTGCTCAACTCGTCAGGGATTTAGTTAAGGAGTGAAATACCATGTTAACTGGCCGATCATAATTCCTCTCCTCCGTTGAAGTGTCTATGAGCGACAAATTTTAGACTGTTTGAGTTTGGGCCGAAGGGTTAGTCTAACCTAAACGCCATGAGTTTTTCCCCCATGTACCCCCACAACCCAAACTCCTTTTCGCCAACTTATGATTCTTCCTCCTCACATAATTAGAAAAAATGTTTAAATGTGGCCAAGTTTGAAGTTCAAATTTCATTTGAGATATTAATATGTATTTGACATGTTATTTCGTTACCAGACACCCTTTTCTGCTATAGAATTTTTTATTGGCAACAAAATCCTTGCATCTTGTTAAGGTGGAAGGAGATATAGAGGAGATGAAACTGTTTGTTAACCGTAATTTTAAGGAGATGAAACTGCTACCACGCTGGGACGTTAAGCTCCACCCAGCCTTTGCTCAGTAGTAGCGTGGCTCTAGGTGTTTACTTTGACTTCCACTCACCACTGACAAATGACAATACGAGCCTAAAAGTTAATCAGAATGCCATGTCCGAATGCCATGCAAGAATAGCCAAAATGAACATCGGAGTATATTTTTGGTTGGGAAAGAGACATCAGAGATAAGTTTTCAGGATTTTACCAATCAGGTTTTGTTTGGTTTTAAAGTTTTAGTGGGATTAGCGAAGATAATCCCCACCAAATTTCAAATTCCCACTTATTATACATATATGTTTGGTGCTAGAGCATTTGCGAATATAATTCCTGCTTATTCCTACTTTTTTTTTCAAATCTTAGTGTATTTTTTCTATCTTCAATACTATACCCTTATCTAGTGGATTGGGAATTGAGTTTTGTGGGGATTGGGTCACACTGGAGGTTCATATTATCCCCGTTAGTCCCCACAAATACTCTAGTACCAAACAAAATCTCAGTGTGGTCAAGCCCAACAAATCTGGCACAACACTCACTAAACATGAGGTCTTTCTTGCTTCAGTAAGCAGGCTTGGACTTTTTTTTCCTTTGGCCCCCCGATACTCAAATCATGGATCCGCCCCTGGGCTTGGTGGAGCTTAACCTCCCTCCACCGTGACTCTGTCCGGTGCGAGGGTTGCGCGTACACTCCGAACTTGAAGTAGTGGAAATCCCACCGTGTCCCGCCATGCTCAATCGCTGCTCGCCATCGACGAACACGGTGAGCATCCCCGTGCCGACATTGTTGATCACGTCGAGCCTGAAGCACCAGTCGTAGATGCCGACGTCGATCACCCGAGTCCCAGTGGCGGAGGTACACCATCGTGCAGCCGTAGACGCGCGGCATCAACATCGTCGCTTGCGGCAGCGCTGCACCGGAAACCTGCATAATGCAGACGCCCGTCGTGCCGGAGGGGACGTAGGCGTAGGCCTCGAACTACCAGACACGCCAGAGGTGTAGTTTTGCTGCCCGGCCATGGTCAACATCACGGATTATCACGGCTTTTAACTCACGAACCAGAACTAATTCGTAGCGGAGTCAACTAATTACGATGCGGATTTCTGTTCGTGGCAGTGTGGCTGGTGGGGGTGAGAGGCTTATCAGTGCAGACTAGTACACCCCCACAACCGCCGCATGCTGTTGACAAACTCGTACCGCTGATCCAGCGGCACGTCGGGCGGCCTCTGCACCGGGAGCTGCACATTGGTGAGAGGCTCGGTGATGAAGCCGCTGGTCGGATCGCAGGCGGCGGCGCTGGCGCCGTGCGTGGCGCATGACAGAGCTAGGATGAAGACTGGAGGAGGAGCGTCAAAGAGAGCGTGAGCATGTCAGGATTTAAGCAAGCTCATGATCAAGTTGTTGTTAAGCAAGCCTCTGATTAGTGTGTATATATATGCAGTGCTACTTAGGATACACCATGTAGGTTATTTGTAGAACCCAGTGCAGTGTTGCGAACTTGCGATGGCTAAAATCAGTTTCCATTCCTACGAATTCATAGTAGAATCAAAATTCCTATATTTACAGCTCTAAATTATTGTCTATTTGAACATTGCAATCGTGAATCTAAAATCAGCCTACCGATAAGATAAAATTCCCATATTATAGCAATTTGAAAGAAGTGTTTTCTATTTAATTTTGTTTACGGATGATCCAGAAACTAGAAAACTATTAATCAGGTTTCATTATTAGTAACCAGGATCTCCAACACGAAAACTAAAAATGTACATCTTTTTTTTGTGGGGAAAAAGAATTTCATTAATTTATCACAGGATTACAGTCAATTTTCATCGCTTGAGAAATCTCAGGTGGAGAGCTCCCAAGTCCCAAGCCAGACTTGAGTCCGACGCATGGTCATACCCATTTGGGTAAGTTCATGACTAATCTGATTACAATCCATACTAATCTTTAGCGAAGTAGAATCCCTTTCCCGAAGAAGATCACCAATAACATTTATTCTAAACGCGTAAATGGAAGTGTTCGGGGTGCTCTCCTTGATCAACTTCGCGGCTTCTGAGCAGTCTGTCTCGACTGTGGTATCCATAAGCTCTGATTCGGTAGCATCCCTGCAATTTCTCACTTCACGACAGGCCGCCACTATCATGTCCCCTTGGCAGTCGCGCAAGGCAATGCCTATCCCAGCTTCACCTACTTTACCAAAAGCCACATCCACATTTAGCTTGACTTTGCCGAGGCTGGGAGGCATCCAACGTTCCTTACTTTTTCTCGCCCATCATTGCCAGTTTTGATTTTCTTAAAACTTTGCTCGGCATCGACAACCATATTGCCCTTCTCCATGGCACCCTCGGACCATTGATGGATTAGGAGGAGAGAGTTCAAATAGCTTACGAGAAAACGGCGGGATCCTTCAATTGGAGGGCAGGGCTTACCATGTGTGAGCTCATTGTGCCCATGCCAAATTCTCCACATTACCATTAATGTCCTAGCTCTGTGATCCAAGGGTATGGCATGCAGAAGATTCAACAGCCACTCATTCCCTGCATTTTTTTATAGTAACATCGGCTGGGAGCTCCCATACTTCTTTCATAGCTAGCCATAGATTGTGTGCATGAGGACATCTGGTAAAAATGTGGAAAGTATCTTCAGGTTCTGATCGGCAGCTTTGACACAAGCTTGTTGTCCCCATGCCTCTGTGATGTATATTTGATTGAGTTGGGAGTGCATTACAGCAAATTTTCCATGTTAGAAGCTTGACCTTTGGTGGTGCTGAGCAATCCTAAATAAGCTTCCAGCCATGCATCTTTCCGTCCGGCTTGTAACTTGTGGCACCACAGTCTTGTTTCTGCATAAGGAGATTAAGTCCGAGGCGGTAGGCGCTCTTCACAGTAAATATACCTCATTTTTCAGGGAATTAGGCAATGAAATCCTCATCATATCGTTGTGAAGGCTGGATCTTCAGAATTTCTGTAACATTGTCCACCAAGAAGTACTGATGCAGGTGTTGTAGGTTCCAGGTGCCATCTGGCAAGATGAAATCTGCGACCCACCTAAACCTGCACCGGCCTTGACTTGATCGGGGAATATGGCTGGACTCCTTGGGAATCCAAGGATCACGCAAAGCTCTTATTTTAGACCCTGTACCCACCCGCCATATGACACCCAGTTTTAGAAGCTGAAGACCATTAATTGCCTACCATGTTGATGATCCATTCCCTATGAAAACAATGTCATTCAAGAAGCCATTAGGGTAATATTTTGCCTTTAGGATTTGTGCACATAATGTATCTGGATATTGTAAGAGCCTCCACGCTTGACGGCCTAAGAGAGCTTGGTTAAAAAAGTCTCATATCCCTAAATCCAATCCCTCTATAATTCTTTGGCCGGAGCATAATGTCCCATGCGATCCGAGTGTGTCTTGCGTTTCCCATGTTTAGCACCCCGACAGTTGACATAGGCATCCCCAATGGGCCTGCCGAAGAAGCTACCCGGGGTTTATCGAAAAGCCCACGACCCGAAGTTTTACAAAGCCCAGAGGCCCAATCGGGAGATAGTTTGGAAAGATAGAGTTGTATTAGGAATATTGATTTGTAACTATTGCGGGATGGGTCAGAAACCCTCCCGGACTTTGTAAACTTGTGTATCACGAAACCCTCGGCTCCGCCTCCTATATAAGGGGGAGTCAAGGGACAAAGAAAGGATTGATTCATTGTTTCCACGCAACCCTAGTTATCATAGCAGTCGAGTACTTTTCCGGCTAAAACCTTCGAGATCTACTTGCCCTCTACTTCCAACTAAACCCTAGTCTACCACCCGTAGGCATTGATAAGTTAATCCCTTATCAATTGGCGCCATCTGTGGGAATTAGAGGCGACAAGGTTCTGATCTCGATGGCACGTTCAACATCATCAGCATCTTCGGTAGCAAGCAACGCGATGGATCGAGGTAAACAGATCGAAACCGCTCTAGTCGATTTTGTTCCTCACCCACCCTCCCGTATAGATGCATATGCGTATCTGGAGGAGCCCATGGACATGGCGTTCGGAAGGTTCCACTTCCGCGTCGGGAAGGAAGGATCTCATCGTCTCGCAAGATCGGATTCGGCGAGATCGGTTGCAGCTGATTCCGATTCATCGGGATCGGTTTCATCGTTCGAGTCCGGCGATGAAGAGGTTTCGTCGGCAATCTCCACCAAGCTTGCATCAAGCGATGAAATCGTCAAGATCTTCGGCAACATATCCGACGGGTCGTCTGCGGACTCAAATATAAGCAGCGACTACGACAGCGTCGACGATTTCGATCTTATCGACATATCTGCTTCTATTCGTGAGGTCTTCGCCGATCTATATGACGGTGTCACCAATATCGATAACAATCAAGCTTCAACACATCACCAAGTGTACGCCATTGAGGAAGCAAGCCGGTCCGAGCCGGAGACATCAGAGGCTTTCGACAATTTGGGAAATCCATACGTCGATCCCGCTGATCTCACGCGAGGTTTGGGCACCAAATACATCGGTCCCGAGCCTAGAGACAAAGTGCAGCTCCCGCAAGAAGCTTGGGATAGAGCGACAAGAGCCATGAATGGCACGGAGCCGATGAATACCACTGCAACAGTCGCGGAGTTGCAGGCGTACCAATATAGGCTAGCCCGTAAGGGAAGAGAGCTCGAAAAACAAGCAGTGGAACTTGAAAAGAGAAGAGCCGCTGCCTCTGTGTCAAGCAGGCGAAGGGCTGAGCTGAGCCGACATTCAGGAACTTCGGGAGACAACCACAGAGATGGTCGTAACAGGGCAAGATCTCGACTGCAGAATATACCGGAGGCAGATAGGGAGAACTTGATCCAGAACCTCGACATGTCTTTCATGTCGATTGACACAAGAGGGAATATTATCCCAAAAACCCCGGAAGCAGGATATATGGCGACACATGCCTTTATACTGGCGAACGGGCCACTGCGAGGAGATCCAAGAGAGGCATTGTATAACATGGCTTTGGCAGGAGTCGGAGTTATGGGGACAGCGTTCGCAGGAACAAACACACCTCCCGAAGGTGCTGCGAGGCAAAATAGTCCACGACCTACAGTGACAGTGCAAGAACCCCCAAGAACATCGGCAAGAGACACAACGGCGCAAACTCGGGTTGATAGAGCGTGAAACGAGAGGAGAGAACGTCGGCAGTCACCTAAAGTAGATGACGAAGATCTGTGCGGACTCCCCTGTTTTACTCGACGAGTCCGCGAAACGCGAGTACCATCAGATTTCAAGTTGCCTGACAGTTCCAAAAAATTTGATGGACTGCAAGATCCTGAGGATTGGTTGGTTGATTACCTGGAGACAGTAAAATTGACAGGTGGAACTAAGGCAACGGCTATGCAAAGTATCCAGGTGTATCTAAGTGGCGCAACTCGATCATGGATCAAGAAGTTACCACCTGGATCTATCGACAGTTGTTTAACCTTCGAGGACCTGTTCGTAAAGAATTTCTTGTCTACATGCAAGAAGCCTGCGTCGATAGAGGAGTTGAGAGCCTGTCGACAGAAATATGACGAGTCGATGAGGGCGTATATACAAAGGTGGAATATTATCAAAAGCTCGGCAGAAAATGTATCTGACGAGAGAGCGATAGATGCTTTTGTCGGAGGGATCCGAAGGAAGGACTTCATCGAGGATCTAGGGAGAACTAATCCAAAGACAATAGCAGCACTCATGGAGATAGCAAATCGTTGGGCAGATGGAGAGGATGCCATCAACAACAAGCGACATAGGTCACCCGAGGAAGATCGGAACAGAAACTTCCAAAATAGACGGCGTTTCCCTCGCCAGTATTCAGATCACAACGGTCCCGGCCAAATATCGGCCGGCTTCCGAGGAAATAACGAAGGAAATAATCGAGATGATTATCAAAAAAGTGGGGAGCAGCGTGGTGACTACAGGGATGGTCCTCGTCAAAATAGGCAAAACAATGGTCCAAGGTTCCAGAGGCCGTACGTATCTCCCGAAGATATGATGAACGGACCATGCCAAATGCACTTTTACCTCGACAATAATGGAAAGAGGCAGTCCGGACACTTGCGAAGGACTGCCGGACTTTTCGAGCGTTAAACAGATTTGCAGGGGCATGCCAACGCACGAGCGAGCAAACATATACCCTCAGGGGCCAAGGTGCGAGGTTCATCTTCCGCCTCCTCCCGCAATCACGGACGAAAATCGACACTAGCTCAGTATAGCGGCAGCACCACCACCGCCTCCGTATATCGACACCAATGGCGCGGTCTCGATGATTCAGAAGGCCAGGCCATCCAACAGAGCTCAGAAAGTGATTTCCCGGCAAGTTTTTATGGCAGAGAAGATGCCTCCACCAACAATAGAGTATCTAAATTGGTCGGGACAGGACATTAGCTTCACCATAGCGGATCACCCGCAGCAAGTTCCTTGACCAGGGCAATCAGCTTTAATCTTACCAGCAGTGATCGCAGGATTTGATGTGTCACGAGTTTTTATAGATGGAGGCACAGAGTCTAAACCTTATGTACGCAGATACATTGAGGAAGATGAATATATCCTTGGCGAACTTAAAACCAACGGATACGCGTTTCCATGGTATCACACCGGACAAGCCAAGTTATCCACTGGGAAGATTAATCTCGACGTTCAGCTTTGGAACCCGAGAGAATTACGTAATCGAGAGGCTCGGAGTTCGAAGTCGTGGATTTCCCGTCACAGTATCATGCTTTATTGGGAGGACCCGCGTATGCCAGGTTCATGGCAGTTCCCCATTACACGTACTTGTTGTGGAGGCTCCCTGGACCAAAGGGACCAATTACGGTGAAAGGCAGTTTTGCGCTAGTAGATAAGTGTGACAAAGATTTTCATCGTTTGTCGGAAACTTTCGGGATGCAAGCAGAGTATATGGCGTCAAAGCTAACGACAGATTACGATGTACCGCCGTACATCGGGTGGCCGCTTAAAGAACCAACCTTTGATACTACCAAGAACTCGAAGAAAGTGCAAGTGCACCCGACAGATCCCAAGAAGACGACAGCTATCGCCACAAACATGGACCTCGCATAGGAAAGCGCGCTCGTCGAGTTATTCCGTGAGCGCTGGGAAATCTTCGCATGGTGTCCAGCTGACATGCCAGGAGTACCCAGGGAACTTGCCAAGCACCCTCTAAACTTGGATCCATTGGTTAAATCAATCAGACAACCTCTGCGGCGTTTTTCGGAACCAAATTGCAAAGCTATGCTGTCAGAAATCAATCGACTCAGAGAAGCTGGGTTCATCAAAGAGATACATACAGAGGCCACATGGGTAGCAAACCCAGTGCTGGTCCCGAAGAAAAATACGGAGGTCCTTCGCATGTGCGTCGACTTCACGTGTCTAAATAAACATTGTCCAAAAGATCACTTTCCCCTCCCAAGGATCGATCAAATTATCGACTCCACGACAGGCTGTGAACGTCTTTCTTTCTTGGATGCATACTCTGGTTATAACCAGATTCAACTGAAGGAAGAAGATGAAGTCAAAACAGCTTTCATCACCCCTTATGGCGTGTTTTGCTACAGAACAATGCCTTTCGGGTTGAAAAACGCGGGTGCAACATACCAGCGGATGATGCAGAAGTGCTTAGCCACGCAGATTGGCAAAAACTTCCAAGTATACATTGATGATGTCGTCATAACAACAAAGGAAGGATCAACATTGATCGATGATCTCAGAGAAACTTTCGACAACCTCGACAAATTCTGTCTCAAGGTAAACCCGACAAAATGTTCATTCGGCGTCCCAGCAGGGGAACTTCTCGGGTTCCTGGTGTCAGCAAGAGGAATTGAAGCTAACCCGGAGAAAATTCAGACTATCGTGACGATGCGAAAGCCAACAAAATTAAAAGAGATACAACAGCTAACCGGACGAGTCGCAGCTTTGAGCAGATTCGTCGCCAGGCTAGGCGAACGGGCGTTGCCATTTTACGCCTTGATCAAGCAAGGAGAAAAGTTCGAGTGGAACGAGGAAGCAGATAGAGCTTTTGAGGATCTCAAGCGCACAATCTCGACACCTCCAATATTGGTGGCACCCAAGGAAAAGGAACCTCTCCTGTTATACATTGCGGCCACACCTCAGGTGGTCAACACGGTACTCGTGGTTGAGCGAGAGGAAGAAGGAAAATTACATGGAGTACAAAGACCGGTATATTTCATCAGCGAAGTTTTATCGCCTTCAAAACAGAGGTACCCGCATTATCAGAAGCTAGCATACGGAGTATTTACAACAGCAAGAAAGTTACGACACTATTTTTTGGCACACCCGATAATAGTGGTCAATGAGGCACCATTGTCAAATATACTAAATAACCCGGAAGCTACGGGTCGTGTCTCCCTTTGGGGAATAGAACTTTCCCCTCGGGACATCACATACGAAAAAAGAAAAGCGATCAAATCGCAGATCTTACCAGACTTCGTCGCAGAGTGGATGGAGCTACAAAACACAGGACCGCCTGATTTATCAAGAACCTGGACCATGAACTTCGACGGGTCCAAGAGGTTAGAAGGAGCAGGAGCAGGCGTGATATTGGTTTCACCTCAAGGAGACAAACTAAAATATGTACTACAGATGACGTTTCCCAACGCATCTAACAATGAGGCAGAATATGAAGCACTGATACATGGGATGAGGATGGCAAAGGCTTGTGGTGCGACCCGATTAAAAATATACGGTGACTCCCAGCTGGTGGCTCAACAAGTTATGAATCAATGTGACGCACTCAATGATAGCATGATAGCATACAAGGAGTTACACAATGAACTCGAGAAGCTTTTCGACGGGTGTGAAGTGAATCATGTTAGCGAGGCTCAGCAATGACGAAGCCGATGTTTTGGCAAATATCGGGTCACAATGCCTAGCAATACCACCTGGAGTATTTTGGGAGGAGATAAGTGAAAGGTCGACTAAGGCAAGGAAACAACCAAAGAAGAAAGAAAAGGTCGAGAAAGGCTCGGAGGCTTCGACAGCCCTCGAAGCAGGCGCATCTGGAGATGAGGAAGAATCACACGAGGTAATGGTAATACAAGTACTAAGGTTTCAAGCGGGGCGGGATGCGGCTGCTCGCTACAGAGCTCAGCGGGACAGCTCGTCGTGCGCGGGACAGCACGGTGTGCCGCAAAAAACCGCTGCACCTAGCGCGGGACTGTACATATACGCAAATCATCCCGCAATATCCCGCTAGCTGCCTGATCGGCGTGATCGCTCGGCATACGAATCAGCGCGGGACTCGGCAGGGGATAGCTAGCTGCCTGATCGCTCTCATCGCTCGGAAGAGCTAGCTAGATAGCTGATTAGGAAGAACTAGTTAGCACTCTGATGTGTGCTTTGAATCATCAAGTTACAGAATTAAACAAAATGCTTAGCAGTACTTTACTACTGAATCTTCAACTTACAATTTAATTGATCAAACAAATTTAATTGATCAAACAAATCGCTTATAAGTCGATCTGTTGATCAATGTAGTAATTAGAAAAAATAACCAATTGACATCAAGAAATTATTAGCTCTAGTGGTGCATCAGTCTCCGTAGATATTACAAGTGGTAGGCTTGCATCAAAGCATCACATGTATTACAAGTTGTATATATATTACTGAACATAATCCCTAAATGATAACAAATGAGACTTGGTCCTCTATGCTCTCTATGCTTTCTACCTGTGAAGATAACTCAAGACTTTACCCTTGTTTCCTTGTAATAATAATAACCACAGATATATCATCTAGAATAGGCTGCCATTGCTAAAATTTCTTCAATCCTTCAATTATGCACTTCGTATCATGTAAGCATTTATTAATATCAAACTGAACTACACATCAATTGACTCTCACTGAAGCTCCGAGGAACCGGTTACAAGCCAAATCCATCGAACAAGTCATCAGATCTTGATCAAACATCGAACAGTGGAGGATCTTGTGTCACATATCTTGGAGTTGGAGATGGTCTTGGGCACTGATTTGTACAGAGGACGGCAACAAAACGCCAGTTGCAGTTGGTGACGGAGGACCGTCAGGCGGTGGAGGAAAAGCTTCTCCGTCCACGATTCCAGCAGGGCGGTCTGGATGTGAAGATGGCGGCGGCGCCGCCGTCGTCCCCACCATCAGAAAGTGCGAGGTTGGGGCATCGGGAACGAGGGAGGGGAGGGCGGCGGCTGGGGGAGAGGGACGTTCGGCGGCGGCCGAGGAGATGGAGGTGCGGCGGCGTCCGGGGAGAGGGAGGTGCGGCGGCGGGAGGGCGGGGACGGGGGAGCGACTGGGACTCTGACTGGCTTCGACCGAAGGGCATCTCGCGGGCGGTAGCGGGCTGAGCGGGCTTTCAGCGGGCCGAGCGGGTTTTACCGCTCCATCCTGCACATACTTAGCGGGGCGGGATGCGACGCCGCGCGGGCGTTATTTTGCGGGGCGGGCTAGCGGATTGGCGGGATATCCCGCCCCGCTTGAAACCTGAACAAGTACCATGGATGCAGGCTTATATTGCATATATTTCAAGGCAGCAGATACCCGACGATCCAGTGGAAGCAAGGCGAATTATTCGGAGATCCAAAGCTTTTACTGTGGTTAAAGGCGAGCTTTACAAGAAAAGTATATCGGGAGTCTTACAGCGCTGCATGATACGTCCAAAACGTATATACTTTCCCGAACACTTTTGCTATTATTTTGCCTCTAATTTGTGTATTTTGGATACAACTAACACGGACTAGCGCTGTTTTCAGCAGAATTGCTCTGGTGTCTCGTTTTTGTGCAGAAATCCAACTTTCAGGAAAATCCTCGGAATTTATGTCGAAGGGATTATTTTTCCAGAAGATTCACGGAGCCAGAAGGGCAGGCCTGGGGGAGGCCCAGGGCCCCCACACACTAGGCCGGCGCAGCCTGGAGGGGGGCGCGCCGCCCTAGCTTGTGGCCCCCTCGGCTGGCCTCTGACGCCCTCCTCTGTACTACTTAAGGTTTTCGATCTAAAAACGCGAGACGGGAAGTCGAAGTCGCTAGAAACCATCCAGTACGCCGCCACCATCACGAAACTCCGTCTCGGGACCAGAAACTCCGTTCTGGCACCTCGCCGGGACGGGGAATTGGAGGAGATCATCGCCATCATCGCCACCGACGCCTCTCCATCGACCAGCCATGTTTCCCCCATCCATGTGTGAGTAATTCCCCCGCTGTAGGCTGAAGGGGATGGTAGGGATTGGATGAGATTGGTCATGTAATAGTCATAAGATTGTTAGGGCATAGTGCCTAGTATCCGTTGTTGGTGCTTTTATGATATTGTTGCAACTTGTTATGCTTAATGCTTGTCACTAGGGCCCGAGTGCCATGATCTCAGATCTGAACATGTTATTGATTCATGAAGATATTCGTTGTTTATGATCTTACCCGCAAGTTGTATACACATGTTGCTCGTCCGGAACCCGAGGCCCCAAAGTGACAGAAATTGGGACAACCGGAGGGGAAGGCGGTGATGTGAAGATCACATGTGTTCACGGAGTGTTAATGCTTTGCTCCGGTACTCTATTAAAAGGAGTACCTTAATATCCAATGAGATTCCCTAGAGGCCCGGCTGCCACCGAGCTGGTAGGACAAAAGATGTTGTGCAAGTTTCTCATTGCGAGCACGTACGACTAAATATGGAACACATGCCTATTGATTGATTAGTACTTGGATACCGCTTTATTACTATCTGCAAATGCCCTATCTTTATTGTTACATGAGTTTCTCTCATCCATGCAACGCCCGTTCATCCATCCCTGTGCCTACAGTATTTTAATCCTGTTGTTTACTATAATCACTACTGCTGTCTTTGTTACTTCGTCGCTGATATTTCACTCACTGCTATCGCTATAAAACTGTTGCTACCGATAAACTCTTGCGAGCAAGTCTGTTTCCAGGTGCAGCTGAATTGACAACTCCGCTGTTAAGGCTTTCAAGTATTCTTTGTCTCCCCTTGTGTCGAATCAATAAATTGGGTTTTACTTCCCTCGAAGACTGTTGCGATCCCCTATACTTGTGGGTCATCAAGACTATTTTCTGGCGCCGTTGCCGGGGAGCATAGCTTTATTTGGAAGTTCACTTGGATTGATATTGTTCGCTGCAAATTGTCCATCATGGGTAAACCTCGCGATACTAAGGTCGGCATATTACCATCCACTACAAGAAAAGGTACAACTCTGAGTACCTCTGCTGCTCTTGATTCACCATCTGTGATAAGTAAACTTTTTTCACCACCACAACCTTCAAATGCTGGTACTTCTGCTGAATCTGAAAATTCCTCTTACAACTTTCATGATGCTTCTGCTGTGCTTGATAATGATGGTTCGTTAGGATCTTTTCTAGATGCTACAATTGCTAGGTCTAGACAAATTGAAAATACTGAAACCCCTAATGAAAATGCTCCTACACCTGTTAATTCACCTGAGTCTGTTGAATACTCTAGTGATGATCTTGATGAAGATTATTGTGGAACTTGACGATGATTTTATTGATAAATGCAATGCTACTACTGATGCAAGAAAAATTAAAAAGTTGCTTGCACAACATTCTGTTAGTTATAAACTGTCTCCTGATCCTAAATTTGCCACCTCTCCTATAAACATTAAGGATAAGGATTATGATTTTTCTCTTGATCTATCTCATATAGCTATTGTTGAGAAAACACCTTTTTGTGGTACTGAAAAATAAAGTGCTGTAGAACACATGAATGGGCTTTCTACTTTGAGTAGCTTGTTTTCTGATGATGTTAAGATACGTACTTATTTTGTTGCTAAAATTTTTCCTTTCTCATTAAAGGATGATGCTAAAACTTGGTATAATAGTTTGCCTCCTGGTTCTATTGGTAGTCCAAGTGGTTTACTTGATGTTTTCTTTCGGAAATACTTTCCTGCTAGTGCTCAACATATTGCTTTGTAGAAAATTTATAGCTTTGATCAGGAAGATGGAGAGAAGTTGCCTGAAGCTTGGGCAAGATTTTGCTCTCTTATTAGAGCTCGACCTGGACATGATTTGGGAAAGCATGATTTACTTGATATATTTTATAGTGGACTAACCATTGAGTCTAGAGCATATTTGGATAGCTGCGCTGGTTGTGTTTTCAGGAAAAGAACTCCAGACGAAGCTGAAGAATTATTGGCTAAAATAGGCCGGAATCATGATGATTGGACTACACCTGAACCAACCCCGACACCAATACTGAAGAAGAGGGGTATGATTAAATTAAATGATGAAGATATGAGGGAAGCTAAGAAGTCTTTTAAAGAGAAGGGTATTAAACCCGAAGACGTGAAGAATTTACCTCCTATAGAAGATTTATGTAAGATAACTCCCCCTTCATCCATGATTGAGGTACACTCTCTTCAACGCTTTACTAGGGAAGATATTCCGTATTCAAAACCTCCTGCACAATGCTTAGATGAGTTTGATAATTATATTGTTAAGAAAAATAATTTTAATATGAGAGTAGAGAATCATTTAATGGAAAATTCTCGAGCTATTAGTGAATTGCATGATATTGTGGAGAGAACCTCCAATGATGTTAAGATGCTTGTTAAACATTTTCATATGGTTCAAACTCAAATTAATTAACTCACTAAAGTGCAAAATGACTTGTTAAAAAATAATTCTAAAGAAAAACATGCTTATGAAGTAACAACTAGAGGTGGTGTTTCTACCCAGGATCCTCTATATCCTGAGGGGCATCCCAAAAGAGTTGAACAAGATTCTCAATGAACTGAAACTAGTGCTCCATCTAAGAAAAAGAAAAAGAAACATAAGAATGTTGTAGAATCCTCTGAACCTGTTAATTATCCTAATAGTATTTCTATTTCTGATGCTGAAACTGAAAGTGGTAATGAACATGATAAAGATAATGATAAGAATGATGCTTCTGATAAAGAAGAGGTTGAAAATGAACCTGAAAAGCATGTTAAGAATAAAAAGTATACTAAAGAAGATTTTATTGCTGAGAAACATGGTAATGAAAGAGAACCTTGGGTTCAAAAGCAAATGCCCTTTCCTGCTAAGAAACTAAAATCAAAGGAAGGAGAACACTATAATAAATTTTGTGATTGGATGAAACCTTTATTCCTGCAAATCCCTTTGACTGATGCTATTAAATTGCCTCCTTATTCAAAGTATATGAAAGATATTGTCACTACAAAAGGAAAATTACTAATGAGGAGATTTCCACTATGCTTGCTAATTACTCTTTCAATGGCAAGGTTCCAAAGAAGCTTGGCGACCCAGGTATACCAACTATTCCTTGTTCCATCAAGAATAATTATGTTAGAACTGCTCTATGTGATTTGGGAGCGGGAGTTAGTGTGATGCCTTTTTCTCTTTACAAGAGACTTGATCTAGATAAATTGATACCAAGTGATATATCTTTGCAAATGGCTGATAAATCTACTGCCGTTCCTGTTGGTGTATGTGAGGATGTTCCTGTTCAAGTTACTCAAAACTTCTTAATATTAACTGATTTTGTTGTGTTGGAAATTATTCTTGGGAGACCCTTTCTTAATACTGCAGGGGCTGTTATTGATTGCAATGAAGGAAAAGTCACTTTTAATGTTGATGACAAGGAACCTACTGTCTATTTTCCCAAGAAGACTGATAAAATATGTGGAGTTAATACAATTTCCAATTCAAGAACTGTCAAAGTGGGAGTTATTGATTGTCCTATATATGATCTCAAAGAAGGATATCAAACTATTGTGATTGGATCCGTATCAATACAATATAAGGTAACATGATTGATTTGAGGTTTATTTCTTCTTATGACATGTAAAATTATTTGGTGGCAAGACTTGATCAACCTTGTTAACAAGTATATTTTATATGCATAGAAGAGCTAAACAACATTTCTTTCTTCCTCCACTTGTTTTGCTTGTTGTAGTACCACTTGTTTTGCAATATGCTTAAGTTGTTTAGAGGTTTGAAAATCTTTTTCTGCCCAGTAATAATAATCTTGACACCCAGAAATGTGCATTTTATAAAGTTTTCAAAAATTTACAAAAATTATACCGTTGGTCTTATTTTTCGAAGACGCACCTGGGAGCACCTGGGGATGACCAGTGGGGCACCCCATGGTGGCACCCCACAGGCCGGCGCGACCAGAAAGGGGGGCGCGCCACCCTGTTGTGTGGGGCCCTCCTTGCCCCACCACTTCATCTCTTCCTCCCACTCTCTTCTCTCTCCCGAAAAAACTCGTACTCACTTTCTCTCACTCGCGTTTCTGCTCAAGAGCTCAAGATTTCTCGATCTCTTTGCTCAGCCCGTATTTCGTCCGAAATTTGGCACATTTGCTCTCCGGTATGTGACTCCTCCGATTATCCAAGTAGAATTTTGTTTGGTTGAGTATATCTTGAATATTTTGCTGCT
>NC_061512.1:148021271-148064814 GCF_022539505.1 Lolium rigidum | reverse complement strand
CGGTAGAAAAACAGGCTTCCGAGAAGCCCCATAAGTCGCGAAGGTAAAGGAACCGCGACTAATGGGGTCTTTAGTCGCGGTTCGTGTGGCGAACCGCGACCAAAGGCTCGGGCCCGGGCGCACGGTGGCCAGCTGGTGCACGTGGGGGCTTTAGTCGCGGTTGGCCAGGCCAACCGCGACTAAAGGTGCCCGAAGGCCTTTAGTCGCGGTTGGCCGGGCCAACCGGGACTAAAGCCCCTCCCCTATATATACCCATCCAGCCATTTGGAGCCAACACTTAGCCATTTGGAGCCATTCTCTTCACAAACTTCACAAGTGAGTGTTAGGTTTGCTTTTGGTTCCTCTTATGCACATAAGGTGTTTGATGAAATGCCCCAAGAGCATGAAACAAACATGATATGAAGTGTTGGAGCCACACTTGAGCTTTCTCATTTATTTTTTCCTCCTCGATCGCGGTTAGCAACTTGAACCTTTGATGTGTCGTCATTGATACAATATGCATGTGTGTGTAGTTCATTGTTTAATTTATATTGTTTGTAGCTAGTTATTTTAACAAATGCATGATGGTTAATTATATATTTTATATTATAATAATGCAGATGAATCGGCAATGGATGTACGGTAACCGACTCTCCGGCGAGTTCAGTACGGGTTTGAAATATTTCCTCGTAGTGGCTAATGCGAACAAGCAGGGGGTTTTGTTATCTGTCCATGTGTTAAGTGTAAGAATCAGAAGGGTTACTCTTCCTCAAGAGATGTTCACATGCACCTGCTTCGGCACGGTTTCATGCCAAGCTATAATTGTTGGACCAAGCATGGAGAAAGAGGGGTTATAAGGGAAGAAGATGAAGAAGGGGATGATTTCATCGATGAAAGCTATCTTTCTCATTTCGGTGATACTTTCATGGAGGATGCTGAAGGTGAAGGGGAAGGTGAAGGGGAAGGTGAAGAAGAGGATCCCGTTGATGATCTTGGTCGGACCATTGCTGATGCACGGAGACGCTGCGAAACCGAAAAGGAGAGGGAGAATTTGGATCGCATGTTAGAGGATCACAGGAAGGCGCTGTACCCCGGATGCGATGATGGTCCGAAAAAGCTGGGCTGCACACTGGATTTGCTGAAATGGAAGGCACAGGCAGGTGTAGCTGACTCGGCATTTGAAAACTTGCTGAAAATGTTGAAGAATATGTTTCCAAAGAATAACGAGTTGCCCGCCGAGTACGTACGAAGCAAAGAAGGTTGTCTCGCCCTCTAGGTTTAGAGGTTCCGAAGATACATGCATGCATCAACGACCGCATCCTCTACCGCGGTGAATACGAGAATTTGAATGAATGCCCGGTATGCACCGCATTGCGTTATAAGATCGAGGCGATGACCCCGGTGACGATGTTGAGGGCCGGAAACCCGGGAAGAGGGTTCCCGCCAAGGTGATGTGGTATGCTCCTATAATACCACGGTTGAAACGTCTGTTCAGGAACAAAGAGCATGCCAAGTTGTTGCGATGGCACAAAGAGGACCGTAAGTCGGACGGCGATGGCACAAAGAAGTTTATCAAGTTTCCAGGCGAGGCGCCAACAAGTCCACCCCCCTACGGTGGTGGTGGTGGCGGCGGTGGCGGTGGTGGTGGTGGTGCTTCACCTACACCTCCTTCACGAGGGCCGACGCCGCCCCCAATTCACCTCCGGCGGGTAAGCAGCCGCCGCCCCTAGTCCGCCCCGGGCGGGTAGCGCACGCCGCCCCCAATCCACCTCCGGCGAAGAAGCGAAGCAGCAGTCCTGGATTATTAACCCGGACCCTTACGTACCTAAGAAAACAAAGGTACCGGAGGTATCACTGAAGCCTCTCCCCACGAGGCCTTGGGAAAGTAGTGCCGAGGAAGTCGAGGCGGGCGCGGCTGCTGATTTAGAGAAATGGAAGGCGAGCTGCAAGAAGAAAATAGAGGGCGAGCCCAAGCCAGTATATTCCGATGAGCAAAAGAAGTGGGCTAAGTCATTTTTGAACACACCGTCCCAAGCCGCAAAGAATCTGCGCCTGACGACTATGCACGTGAACTTCGTAGGCAAGCACTCGCGTTCAAGAGGAACCAAGATTTGGCGGAGAAGAAAGCCTTGGAGGAGGCCGAGAAAAAATTAGAAAGGGGGAAAGAAGTTGCCCAGCTCGGGGAACAAAGTAAACAATCGATCGCCCCGCTCATAGTGCAAGCCGCCGGTCCGGATGCCCCCGATATCATAGCAGCTGCGGCAGCACATGGATTGACCGTAACGAGTGCCGGAGAACAAGCGGCCGACTTAGGTATCACTCTTCGTGCACCGTTAGGCCTTGATGAGGCGCCAATGAAGGACGTAGTTTTTACATATGTGAAGAATGGCCCTCTCGTCGAGCCTGCGCGAGGAAGAGGATCTACCTCGACAAATGAAAGGTCTCGCTAAATTGGTACAAGAGTTACATAAAACTTAAAAACGCCAAAGACTATATTTATGCGGAAGTTAGAGTTGAGCATCACTTCAAACATTACTATATAACAATTCATCGGAGTGAATTGTTCCAGCTGTTCAATCTGCGCGACCTCGACAAATCTATCATCGGTTGCTACGTTCGTAAGTGATTTATTAATTTCTACCCCATCTCGTTCATTGCCCGCACTATATATTGTCCTAACTATCTTGTTGTCTACGCTATTATGCGGAATGAAGAAGCTGGAAATGCAAATAAGGAACATCAATGATGTTGGGTTCATTGACCCACACATCGTTAATTCATATGTGTTAGAACACCACCCCGCCGACGTGGAGGAAGACCTGTTTCGGTTTATTAGAAAACAACAACTCAAAAGTGATATTCTATTTCCTTACCATTTTGGGTGAGTGTTTCGTCTTGAGCACATTCTCTTTTGTTTACTCTCCATGCATGGTATGTGGCTAATCGATGAGTTATATATGCATGATCGTGCATGTATCGTGTCCGCGAGGTTCCACCGGATTCGATGGTAATTCAAATTCACACCTCCACAGTTCTCGTCCACGACTCTCTCGAATATGGATGCGGCGCTTTGGGCCGACATGAGAAAAATGATGCAAAAGTAATTGTTTTCATTCATTTGCGCTCTATATCGATCGGCCTATTTCGTTCATCATTTCCTAATATCAAGTAACTAATTAATAACTCTCTTGTTCATTTAATTTTCTTTGCCTCGTAGGGTTTGGAGACGGTTCGTAGATGAAAAGGTCGGTGAATTCAAAAAAGAGCTACATTTTAAAAGGGCAGTGCGGACGACTGGGGATATTCAGCCACCGGGGACCAATCTATGTGGATACTATGTTTGTGAGAGGATCCGGAGATACACCAATGAGCGGGACCAGTCGGATGAGCTCAACATCAAGAGGAATAACCTCCGAAAGACGCTTAGTCCAGAAGCTCGCTTCCGACCACTTCAGGAGGAACTAGCTGGATGGTTCGCGAGGGAAGTCATCGATCCTACAGGAAAACACTACGTATAGGACGTAGAACTATACATGCATTAAATTATGTATGGAAACTTGTTCAAACTTGTATATGGTCATCCGATGATATTGAATATATATTGTATATTCCTCTTGAATTCTTTTTGGTTCTAATTTCAAATTTGTTTGAAATTGTACATTCATATGCATGCATGTATGTAGTACCGTAGAATATGTGAAACTCCTTCAAAATTACAATAAAGCACAAAAGAAATAAAACAATACAAATTAAATAGAAAACAGGTTTAGGGGGGGGTGGGGGCAGGTTTAGGGGGGGGCTAAAACCCTAAACCTGCGGCGGCCTTTAGTCGCGGTCGGCCGGAAGAACCGCGACTAAAGGGCCTCCGCCCCGACGGTCGCCCGGCGCCCACGTGGACGGGCCTTTAGTCGCGGTTCGTAAGCGACCGCGACTAAAGGGGGGGCTTTAGTCGCGCTACTTTGGTCGCGGTTGCGCAACCGCGACTAATGGCAGTTGCGAACCGCGACTGATGGCCCTTTTTCTACCAGTGTCATTTGTGTCGTTACCTTTTCTTGTATCAAGGAAATAAGAAGATCAGTGTTTAGTGAGGGGTCACGGGTAAAAAGCTCTTTGAAATATGAAGTGGCCATTCGTTCCATATCAGTTCGTACATCAGTCCAAACTCCATCATCATCTTTAAGTTTTTTATTTATTTTGTTTCTCCTCGCTCTCCATACAGCCTTTTGGTGGAAGAACCTCGTATTTCGATCACCTTCCTTTAGCCATGACACTCTGGACCGTTGGATCCATAACAACTCTTCTTTGTATAATAGCTCGTTCATGTGATCAGTTGCCTGCCCTATTTCTCTTTGTTCCGCGTTATTCAGTAGAAGGACCTCTACCCTTGATATTACCTTTTTGAGTTCTCTTACAATGTTGTCGAAATTCCTCTTTCTCCATTCTTGCAAAGAGCTCATAACCGAATCCAGACCTTGCATCACCTCACCAAGATCCTGCTTTCGACCCACCTCTTCCCATGCTTTGGCCACACGCTCCGGGAGGGTAGCATCACGCTCCCAAAATATCTCATATTGGCGTCTCGGTTGCCTGCACTCTATCCTTTCCTCCTTCATAATATTAATTAAGATTGGGTAGTGATCCGACACAGGTGATGTCAGATGTTAAACATGTGAATCAGCAAACATATCACGCCAGTTCGGGTCAGCAACTGCCCTATCGAGCCGCACTTTCACATTGGCCCTTCCCTGTCTCTTGTTGTCATAAGTATAGGGAACACCTGCAAAACCAAGATCAATCAAGTTGCAATCAGTAAGAACTCTTCAATAAGCAACTATTTGATTAATTGCTCTAGGCGTTTGTGAGAAATGTTCTTCTTGCCCTAGGGCTTCGTTGAAATCGTCCAAAACAAGCCAAGGCAAATTCGATTGGGTTTTAATAGCTCTCAGGGCACCCCACATACGATGACGATTTTCCACACGTGGTTCCCCATAGACACAAGTTAGATGTCATTCAGGTGCATTTGGAGACAGACACACATCCTTACCTCTATATGATATCTTTCTTCCATCTACCCAAAGGAATTTTGAACAAATTAGATTATCTACGTTCAAGATTCTTTTGGCAAGGGGACATCAAGAAGAAGAAATATCGGTTAACTAAATGGAGTGTTGTATGCCGTCCAAAAGATCAAGGTGGAGTTGGTGTTCATGATCTTGAAGTTAAGAACATGGTTTTGCTAGAAAAATGGCTGGCCAGATTATTAACTGAGGATGATATATGGCAACAACTATTAAGGAAAAAGTATGCGGGATCAAAGGAGTTATCTCGGGTCTTTTGGAAACCCGGAGATTCTCACTTTTGGGCTGGCATTATGGCAACTAAGAAGCACTTTTTCCCTTTTGGATCGTTCTCCATAAGCTATGGGATGGAGATTAGGTTCTAGGAAGATAGGTGGTTGGGAATAACTACTCTTCGGGAACAATATCCTATTTTGTACAATATTGTTCGTTATAAGGGAGACACCTTGCAGAAGGTTATGGAAACTTCTCCTCCCTCTATGACGTTCAGGCGTGATCTAATTGGTCCCTGTCTGACTAGTTGGAATGAATTTCTACAGAGGTTAGCTTCAATAAAATTAGCTCAAGGAACTGATGAATTCCGATGGAACCTTACCAAGAACGGTGTTTTCTCGGTCAATTCAATGTATAGGCGCTGATCATTCCCAGTCAACCGATTCTCAATAATAAATTCATTTGGAAGATGAAGATACCACTGAAAACGAAAGTTTTTGCGTGGTACCTTCGTCGAGGTGTGATTTTAACCAAAGATAACCTTGTTAAATACAACTGGCACGATTGTAAGAGATGTGTTTTCTATCATCAAGATGAGATAATAAAACATCTTTTTATCAACTGTAGGTTTGCTAGATCTATATGGTCAGTCATTCAGATGGGTTTTACCTTATACCCGCCTCGTAGCGTTGTAAATATATTTGGAAATTTCTAAATGGGATAGATATTAGGTATAAAACGCTTATCAGAGTGGGCGCGATTGAAGTTGTATGGTCGCTGTGGCTATGTAGAAATGACAAGGTTTTCAATGATAAAAATTCTTCTCTCATGCAGGTCATTTACCGATATACAGCTTTGCTCCGTTCATGGTCACCACTCCAGCGTTTGGAGGACCGAGACCTCTTTATGGAGGTGTCTACACGGTTGGAGAACACGGCCAAGTAGTTTATTTCCCAACATGGATGGCTGCATATTAGGCGGACTGAAGCCAACGAAGCGTAGTCTATTTTGGCACCTTTTTATCCATCTTTTATTTGTTTTTCAGACTTGATACTCGAACGCCTGTGTGCATCTTAGTTATGCAGAGTTTAGGTGTAATGCTTGAATATTTTTGAGTAATGAAGCGTCCTTTATCGAAAAAAATTATTCAAAACAAAAGTAATTAAAATTTCATCAAATTCCAACTAGAAATCTTATTTCTTTCGTAGTTTAAAAAATAGTTTTCTCTTTTTCCTGAAACTTGAAAGGAATTTTCTTTTCAAATTCCACGGACCACACGAGGTCCTAGTCGGAGCAGTTTCCGGCGATGGGACTAGCTAGGATCTGCACACATGCGGAGGAATCGGCCGGCGACGATGAGATCGAGCTCTGCTGGTGCGGCCACTACGCCAGTTCAATACATGGTTAAAACGGAGTACTAACACAAGGTTCGGTCCATTTATTCGTCAATGATCGGCTCATCACTACCGCAGTCACAAATTAGCTAGCTAGTAGGGCTTGGTGTAGACGGAGACGTTCCTCCACCGCGCCACCATGAGCGCGGACACGTCGTGGTGCTGCATGTACACCCCGAACTTGAAGTAGTGCGACGCGCTCGGTGCCACGGCGACGGCGGCCACCCTCGACGCCCCGTCGACGTACACGGCGACCGTGGACGCGCCGACGTCGTGCACCACGTTCACCCTGATCCACCGGCCGTAGACGCACGCCTCCACCTCGCGCCCGCTGTACCACCGCATGGTGCCGTTGTAGACGTGCAGCATCATCGTCGTCGCCGGCGTGCCGCCGTTCTCGTTGTGGATCTGAACCACCGACGTCCCGGACGTACCCGCCGGAACGTACACGTCCCCCTCGAACTGCCACACACCCGACGAGTAGTCATGGCCGGCGAGCCGGACCTCCGTCCGCGGGTTCGTCGGCGTGACGGCGTTGAAGGCCTTGTCGGCGGCGTACACCCAGAAGGTCCGGACGCCGGTGCCAGCGTCGTAGCGGTATCGCTGGTCCACCGGCACGTCGTAGGGGCTCTGCACCAGGAAGTCGCTCTCATGGAGCTCCACCTTGGCGAACCCCGCGGTGAGGTTGCAGCCGTCAGCCGCAGCCCCGACGGCGCATAGGAGTACTGCTACGACTATGAGTGCCGTGCGCTCGGCAGATGAGGCCATGGTGCTGGCCGACAGCCGGTGGCGACGTGCGCTGGAACAGCATGAGGCCATGGTGGATTGGTGGTGGCTGTGAGGTTAATTTTTTTTTTTTTTTTTTGAAATTTCAGGCGACTTTATTCAATCACAATTAAGTCTTTTACAATAAACGGGACAAGGAAGTCAGGAGGATGATCCATCCAAAACCCATCCGACCTCTCCCTAATAGAAAATCGAGCTAGCTCATGCGCACAAACATTCGCTTGTCGATTACAATGCATAATAGTCGCCTTGCCAAAATCAGAAATCTTCTTTCGGCAGTCATCGATCACCACTGCTCCAGTAGCCCTGTACTCTGAAGGATTGAGCACAGCCTGAACTATCTCCATGGAATCACATTCGATAGCAACCGATTGTACTCCCATATGCTCCGTCATCTCCAACCCCAGCCGTAGAGCCAATGCTTCCATAGATGGGGCATCCATTGCAAACTGAATAAATTCATTCTTTGCCGCAATGAACATACCTGATGAGTCCCTTAGGATCGCTCCCAACGCACCAGATCCTACATTCACATCAAAGGCTGCGTCGACATTTAGCTTAAGAACGCCCAACGCAGGCTTAGACCATCGAGATACTTTATCAGGAGAATTCCTCTTCCGTGCCAACTCATTGCCCACTATTCCTCGAATTGCCAACGCCGATCTTCGTGTTTTTCCTATCTTCTCATCATGCACAAGCCGGCGCCGCTCCCACCATATATACCAACCAGCAACCATTATCAGCTCCTTTGCATTTTCTTGTCCCATTGCCAAACCACCAGGACTATCAGAACATAGTAGTTCCTCAAGAACAGCAGCTCCCGATCGATCAATCCTGGCCGCAGACAGAATATTTTCTTCCAACCCAAGATGTTTCCATATCTCCCTAGCCCGGTCACATAAGAACAGCATATGTTTTAAATCTTCAGGCTGAGTCTTGCAAACAGGGCATATCACCGGTGATTGTATGTGCCTATCCGACAGAGTACAGTAACAAGGCACAATACCATGCAAAACCCTCCAATTAAAGATATGAACTTTTGGAGGTACTGTTACTCGCCATATCTTCTCCCATATCTGATGCGGCTCAGCCGCACCTGTAACTTCATCCAACCGAGCTCTCCTTCTATATTCCGCTTTCCACTCCGCATGGTATGCGGACTTAACAGTGAAGCATCCCGACGTTGTTAAGTGCCACGCTATGAAATCCGGTTGACCAAATGAAGGAAGAGGGATCGGAAGAATCCTCTCGACGTCCACTGGCCAGAAGTTGTCTCTTACGAGTTGTTCATCCCAACCTCCTGTAACCGGGTCAATAAGCTCCTCAACTGTATTCAGAATACATCTCCCTTTTGGTGTCATCACCCTTCTATTATGGCTAGAAGGGATCCACTCATCTGACCAAATGTTGATCAGAGAACCATCACCAGGTCTCCATATCGCCCCCCTCTTAAAGGTTTTTAGTCCTGACATTATACTTTGCCATGTAAAAGACGATCCTTTCTTCAGTGTTGCATTTAATAAATCACCATCCGGGTAATACTTCGCCCGAAGTACCTGTGCACACAACGAATCCGGATCGCTAAGCAATCTCCAACATTGTTTTGCCAGCATTGCTTGATTAAAACAATGTAAGTCCCTGAATCCCATTCCCCCTTCTTTTTTTGGAACACACATTTTCCACCATGCCCTCCAATGCATTCTTTTCTTCTCCTGAGTACTTCCCCACCAATACCGAGCTACAGCATCACAAATACTTTTACACACTTGTTTAGGTATATTGAATACTGACATAGCATACGCAGGTGGCTGTGAGGTTAATTAGTTTGACAAGTAGCAATACTTCGTGAGGACTATAACAAGTAGAAACCGCCGATAGAACGCTGCGTTGAACTTGTCTTTGGCCTGCATACAGTCGGCAGCTATTTTTTTGGACAATCAGTACTATATATATTTACAACAAATATTACACGGTAGAGATGCACGATCTAATTTTAACTGTTACAAAATAAAATCTAAAGAAACAAGCAAATCTTAAGGATCTTCAAACTCATCTTATACTTATCTGCAGTCAACGATAAACACGAAATCATAGACTTGTAAATACCAACGAAGATTCTTCCATAATTTTAATTTAAGCCGCAATACCAGGCTACATGCACGCGTGCAACCATTGAAGTAATCAAGCAAAATCTGGAAGAGTACCAACACCAGTATATCAGCGAAACGAAACCGAACAAATCGGTCGACGTCGTTGGATTTCTGAGAATATGAATCACTATTGTTGAGGAGGTAGAAGCCGGGAAAATATTGCAAGGACAATTCTCTACGCGGCAACCTTGAGAAAAGATCCAAAATTAATCTTCGAAGTAAGATCTGAAGAAGCATACCTATAAAATTGTAATCTTCTAACATCACCGTTGATGTCGGGAAGAAGATCTCATCGTCAAATAAAGAGTTGAAAATCACTTATTGTAAGCCATGACATCTCCATTAAGGCGGAGACCAAGATGAAGATGGGATCAAACCTTAACCTAATCTACTACTTTTATTAGAAACGTCAGGCACAGATTGGATTCCCCACCCCTCTTGATGCCGGTTAGGTCGGACAAAGGAGGAGAAACCAATCTATGGTGGAGGCGGAGGTGGAGGAGTTGCTAAGTTTTCAGGAGGTGGGCGTTGAGCGAATTTGTCGTAGTATGTGTTTAGACTAGGTTGGTGTGGAAGTCGGCAGCTATCTACTTAATAATCACATGCACGATGGATAATTATTCAAAAATTAAGGGGCTGCTGACATGTTTAGTGGTCAAAGTCGTATGTTCTTCGATGATAATTTTGTAAACAACTCAGTTAACATTTGTTCAGTTCTCGGTTGGCCACATAATTTTCCAAGTCGGTCAATATAGCAAATGTGAGATTTTCTTAGCGATGCCCCTGTCAGAGATCCTCATCTTAGTCATCTCCCACAAACCGAGCAAATCAGTGATGTGTTACATACGTCCCAGTGTGGTAGTTATGTGATGTGGTGGATCTTGTCATTTTTTCATCTATTCTCGAGCGTCCTGATCGCCAGTTAGGTTTGTTCTGAAGCCTAGTCAAAGATATCAGAGGCAAAGCCACCCTAATTTGGAAACATCTCAAAGCGGCCTTGGGTTCAGATTAAAAAATGAACCCACGCTGGGTGCTCTGCTGGCCAAAATATTTTTGCTCCGTACGTGCACACTGACAAATAGACAACTATCAGTACACATACTTCCAAATACTACAAACAGACCTTGATGACAGCACCAAAGTTGTTGAGAATTCGTGCAAGGGTCGAGATATCCTCACGAACGAGAGCCACGAAGATTGACGCATCATCGGCATAAAGAGAAGTCCGGAACCGAGCACCCTTTCCAGGGAGGCGTTGAAGGAGCCCATGATCAGTGGCCACTTGAAGGGTGTGTTGAAGCGGGTCAACGGCGAAGAGGGGAGGGAAAAGCAGGTTCCCTTGCAGCAGCTCACGACCATGATTAATCGGCTCTCCTGGGATATCATTAAGAAAGATTCTTGAAGGTGGAGGAGAATAAAAGAGCACAATCTAATCGAGGTGGGAAGTCCAAGCTATGTAGAAGCAACGGTGAAAAGTCATCGATCGATGAGCTCAACGATGTGTTAAACTGCATATGCTTTGATGTCGACTAATTCTCTTTTCTCATCCAAACAACCATATAAATATGCATATATCTTCAAAGAATACTGACATTGACAGACACACAGACAGACCACCATACTACACGCTAAATCCATTTACGTGTCAGTCCAGTCTATGCATTATCTTTTGCTAATTATTTTAATTAGATCCATCTATTCTCTGCCGTCTTGATCGGCCGGTTTGGTTTGTCAGGGACGATCGTCTCTTAGGCTCTTAGCACAGTCCAGCCTGGTCAAAGATCACAAGAGGCAAGCACCTAATTTGGAAACATCTCAAAGCGGCCCTGCGTTTATATTCGAATAATAATGGAATAAACCCAAAGCTGGGTGCTCTGCTGGCCGCCTATAAATTTTTGATCCGTACGTGCACTGACAAATAGACAGGTACAATATGTTAACTACCACTTGTCCACCACACATACTCCCAAATGCTACGTAGACTTTGATGACATGCACGTCCGTCCTCAAATTTTGTTTCCTATTGTATCCATGGTCAGATACCCATTTGAAATGGTCCTGAGGATTCTTCTCTATGTAGAGAGTTTATAGCTACATTTGTCTGATTGAACGGTTTATGACTGTGACGTGCACTTGGGCATTAAGATGCTGAAATATCCTAATTTAGCAGTCCACACAGGCAACAATACACTGAGTTCTACAAGTAGCAGTGTGCATATATATACACGTCGACCAGAGGCTTGATTGACAACAACTAGATCAGGAGTGTCTTTGCTTATAATTAGCTAACTAGCAATGGCTCCTGACATGCTGTCCTGGCTCCTCTTCCTCGTCCTGGCTCTGTCAGTCTCCACTCACGGCGCCAGCGGCGCTGCCTGCGACCCGACCAGCGGCTTCGTCACCATGCCGCTCAACGACACGCAGCTCCCGGTGCAGAGCCCGTACGACCTTCCGCTGAATGAGCGGTACGAGTTCGTGAACAGCATGCGACGGCTGTGGGTGTACTGCAGCGACAAGCCTCACAGCACCACCAGCCACACCAAGCCTCGAACGGAAATCCGCATGGTAATCAGCTAACTCCAGTACTGCGGGCGGTTTAATTTGTTGACTAACCCAGTGCTAACGCCGTGCTAATTAACCCGGCAGCAAACCTACAACTCCGGCGTGTGGCAGTTCGAAGGCTACGCCTACGTCCCCGGCGGCACCTCCGGGGTGTCCATCATGCAGGTGTTCGGCGCGGCGAAGCACGCGACGACGCTGATGCTGCACGTCTACGACGGCGCGCTGCGGTACTACGACATGCAGGTCGTCGAGGGCGGCATCTACGACCGGTGGTTCCGGCTCAACGTGATCCACGACGTCGGCGGCAACGGGACGCTCGCCGTGTTCATCGACGGCGAGGAGCGGCTGCGCGTGGCGGGGCGTGGCGGCCACGAGCACTACTTCAAGTTCGGAGTGTACGCGCAGAGCAACCCCTCGCACTACATGGAGTCGCGATGGAGGGACGTCAGGCTCTTCACCAAGCCTGCTTACTGAAGCAACAAGAAGATAAGAAGATAGTGGTAGATAAGATTGTCCTCATGCTGAATGAATCTTGCCCTGCACTTCTGCTAGTGCTAGATAGGATTATTGTTGTATCCACATGTATTAGTTGCTCTTCAGGCCAATGGAACGATGTACGAGTCTGTGAATTGTCGGAAGAAAGTTTTTCAAAAGTTCAAACTGATGAAAAGAGGCTATGCAAAAGTTTATTTCAACAGTTTTGACGTGTTACAGTTAGGATGCAAACTGGGCTGGCGAATAGCGCACTAAGAATCTAGTGCTAATTTTATAGCTATGAGCCTGTGATGAGTTAACTGTGAACTGAACTTATTGATGAGTTTTGCCGTACGAATCGGGACGCCTCCATCCCTGGTTATACAGTACAACTTAGCAACCATCTAGTCCTTTCGTTTCTTTGACTAGCTCTCTCAATTTACCAGTATCACACATCTAAAATACTTTGCGCATGACCATCAAATAAATACTAACTCACTCCCTTCTGAAATACATTACTCTAGTAGTATGTACTTTCCGTGACATTAAATCTAAGTTGTTATCGTATTCAAAAACACTTGTAGGTGATTATGATTTTGTATCACGAAAGTCACAAACTAGTAGCACTAGCACTATAATGGTTGGTCAAATGTGTGTCCAAGCTAAACCAAATTCGAAAATGTATTTTGGGATGGATTTACAACGGCTTTGTAGTAGCACTAGCACTAGCACTATAATGGTTGGTCAAATGTGTGTCCAAGCTAAACCAAATTCGAAAATGTATTTTGGGATGGATTTACAACGGTTTTGTATGTGCAATTTGGTTGCCTCTAGCGCATATGTGTGATTGGATTTTTATGTTGAAGTTGAGTCACCTTGTCCTTCGTCTCTAGACCCATTGCCTCCACCCTCCATCACCAATGGCGTAACAACCAGGTGACTAGCTCATACCGCTAATAAACCCTAATCCCCTTCTAACCTTTGTCGCCTAATCGATCCAAGTTTATCTACAACTCTATTGTGTACACATAGTCACGGACTCCGGCTTGGCATGTATGGAGGCGGATACATAAACCCTTTGAAACTTTTTTTCTTTCGATAAAGGGTGCTTTATTACTCGATGTATCAAGCATTACACCCAGCCTCTGCATAGCAAAGATGCACACAGCCGTTTATGAGTCCAGTATCTACATGAAGGATAAGGAAAAAAGCCAACAAATCAATAACTCCATTGGCTTCTATCCTACGGCTATGCTGCCACCCATGTTGGGTAATAAAATCCTTGATCGTATTCTCCAAACGTGTAGACACCTCCATAAATAGGTCTCGGTCCTCAAAGCGTTGAAGCGGTGACCATGAACGGAGCATAGTTGTACATCTGTAGATAACCTGCATGATAGAAGATTTTTTGTCATTAAAAACCTTGTCATTTCTACACAGCCAAAGCGACCATATAACTGCAATCGCTCCCACTCGGATAATCGTTTTATACCTTGAGTCCACCCCATTTAACCAATTACCAAATACTAGAAAGCATAAGCGCGGCGGCACGCCGCGCCCGTACCTTTTTTAGCATGTAAGTGGTGGGTTAGAAGGGTGACAGTGAATAAGTACATTATATAGTGACTTGCTGTTAGGAGTGACAAATAGAATTCCAGAACAATGCTGAATGTGTCTTTCTGTCATGGAAATCTAGGATGATCACAAGTTCAGAAATAAAACATGCTTTACATTTCTCTTACAAAATGTACTCTTAATAGAGTGGATCTCTCACGAGCAGGATACTGAGTTGGAGAATACTTCAACACTATTGTTAGACATAATTCTCTCCCATTCTCCTCTTCCCTCCTCTCTCTAATTACCTACATCGATGCTTCAGGGGGGCAATGTCTAAAAGCTTCAGTGTGAGCACTGCATTGATAATTCTACAACTACTAATCTGAATGTGATCTGTCAGCCTCATGTCAGAGGTGCATCTTATTAATCTGTTGGATATGGGCTAATGGAACCATTGAGAGTTATTGGTCGCTGCATGTTCTTCTCAATATGTAGTACCTGCCACACTATACGAATATGTAAACCGAGAAATCAATAGCAATTGGTGAACTTAACAATAGATACTGTCCATAAAGTAATCAGATCGACAGCATGTCAGATATTTTCTAGTGGCGGATCTATCAGCAAAATAAACTTTTAGTCTGAAGGTTAATTTACACATAGTGTCCTGCCTTAAGGCTGGATATAGGCCCTAGCTGGATATTTACATGTGATTTAAAGCCTCTTCCTGATGGATCCGAACTTGGCATGCATGCACATTCAGATTTGGTAAGGTGATTGGGCACGATTTTTGAATTCCAAAACCAAGGGCTTACAAAGCAGACAAAAAATACCCAGGCAGCAGAAATCATAAAAGTATGCAGAATGGTTTGTTCAACAATAAATCTTGCCAATAAGAGAAAGAATATTAGCATGCTAGGGATTCTATCACAGTAATAGGCTCTGCACTCTAGAGCCTGGAGTGCGCATTAGGGATATGTCAAGAGATTTTAGGTTATGAAAATATATTTGTTAACACAACTACGCATGCAATTCACAGTTTTCATAGTTGATACGTTAAATATAGGGAATGAATGCGAATAGAAAACTAAACACTTGTGGAGTCAGCCAGTCTTTTTATATATAAAAAATGAAGCAAGCATGAAAAGCTTTTAGAGGGTTAGTGTCCCGGATTAGGAAGCAGTTGGTTTGGTTGAATAGTTTGTTGGGAACACAGCTGAACACATATCATGATCACAAATTCAAAATTTGAAAAATCTGTCTCACAGTTATTTGAGCAGTACGTCCATTCGAGTTGTACAGTATACAATTAAAATGTGTAAAGAGTAAGTCTAGTTGTACATGAGTTTAGCTCTCAAGTACTAAGTTCCAGATCTACATGTTCTTCGGCGGAAAAAAATAACATACTCCTGTAGGTCTCAGGTAATTCTCGATTCGTGAACAGACATCCATGTTTAGGCCACTCCTGTTTTCATCAGGCAGTCGACACCTGAAATTAAAAAAATTAGCTTCTCTAATTCATCTACTTTCAATGAATTCCAAAATTAATGCATACTAACCGAGAATTGGGAAGCAATTATAAGACATATGAAGTGGAAACATTCAGCTAACAATGAAGTGGAAATAGGTAATGAATCTGAAAAGGGAACAATACTACTCCCTCCGGTCTCTTTTAATTGACTCGGATTTAGTACAACTTTGTGCTAAATTCGAGTCAATTAAAAAAGATCGGAGGGAGTAAATCAAATGAGGAGTCTCATAATAAGATGCAATATTTAGTTAGTCTAGTGTATAATTGCCTCAACCGAGGACGGCAATAGTCTAATACCTGGCCACAGTTTAAGGGCGAACATGTGCAAGTTGTAAAAAAAATTCTATTTATTCATACAAACTGCTTCAATTTACGAAGAGTGCGTACATGTAACTTTATGATTTTGTTATTCCTTGGTCAATATAAATAGATAGCATATAATTTGGAAGATACACTGAGAAACTTATGTACGGATTGATTGATGAATTTTGTACCTTGAATCAACCACTCATGTGTGTTATCATATTTTCCTTCAACTACAGTCTATAGTTATTGCGTATTGCAAACTTGTAGTGTGATTGTGAATTTCTGCACGTTTTCCAAAAAAAAAATTGCATCTGGAAGTCATACGTAAATCGGAGATGCAATTTACGCTGGATTGATAATAAAAGGTGTTGTATGTCCTAACATCCTTCTCCAAAGACTGAAAAATAAAACCTGACGCTTATGATAACACATGGTAACGGAGGAGAATGGGAGATCTGACCAAAGATAATTTCCAACATGTCCAGCCAAACTGACATTGAAAGAATGAAGTATCTCCGATCTCAATTTTGAGTTGGTTGCACTAATAACAATCTGTGCAAGTTCTTCATAATTATGCCTTGGGAGGGAATAATGGGCAGCGGCAGGTCAGATCCACTAAAGGTAAACTAATGCACATAAACAAAATTATGCAAGTTCTTCATAATCAGGCCAATGTTCTGCTTTTGATATACTATACAGAATTGCCAGCTGAACCCTACAAACATCAACCAATTTACAACCAATAGGAAAGCCAAAATCAAACCGTGAACATGAAGAAGGATCACACAAAGCCCGAAGAATAAACGGATCTTCACTTCAAAAAATAAAGAAAAACGTACCATCACAGGGAATGAGAAATCTCTCAGACGATGCTTCACGATACCTCAGGAAATTCAATATCCACATATGGGAACAAAAATCCTGGGCGCTTCTTACTTTTGAGAAAACCTAAACTCTTCTAGGAATACCTGAACAATGTAACAATAAAATAACATGAAACTACATGGTAGCAAGTGAAAGTTCAAATAAGCATGTTCATAATAAAATGTGAGGCTCTCTCTACCCTGTAGAATTGTCACTTACAGCATGTTATCAACGTTGCTTGTCCTAATAAACGAATATAATCATGAAGTTCAGTTTTCTTTGGTTAGATCAGAACTGTATGTGCAGTATTAATGACGATTAGCTGGGGCAGTACTTCTTTAACCACTTGCAGCAAGAGAACAACATCTCTGAGGATTGCAACCCTGATATCTATCAGGTGAGCAACTGAACTGAACAGTGACCGGCCTGGAACTTGTGCTGATTCGAACCACAGCTTGGAGCCTAATCATGAGCAGCACCCTGAAGATGTAACAGCCAACTAAAAGAAAAATGAAGTGAGGCATGAGTTGTTGACTTGTTGCACCAACATACGGAACTAATCAAGAAGTCTAATCTGTGAAATATACCTAAATCTCCTAGCTGTTTCGGACAGCAAACGCTGCACTACTTGCTCCGGCTTGAACCTGCCTACCAGAATGGCGAGATGGGCCCGTGGCCACTGAACGCTGCAGGTCTGTGCTCTTGAATCACCACCGCCCTTACACCCAGGCTCCCACGATGCAGTCACGCACGCCCGCGCCTATTATCTGCTTCCTCCTAGATGAAACCGCGACGGACACTGGACGAAGTGCAACGGATGCAGATCGAGGAACCGGTACCGAGTAGCTAGACGCGTGGCCAGTTGGAGCGGCCGCGGCGGGCGCCCTGGTAGCCAAGGAACACGCTGTTGAAATATTGGGCCCACTTTTAGTGGCCCAAATTAGATTTCAGTTTTTCCTATAAATCTCAAAGCCCACATAGTGGCAGCCATGTGAGTTTGAGCCCAAGTTGGTGGCAGCTCACTAGGGAGTGGCAAGAGGTGGGAAGTTTGGTCCCACATGGAAAGTTGGGAGGAAGTTAGACCACCTTATAAGGTGGGTTGTTCCACCACTAGTAAGTGAGTGAGAATAGGAGTGCTACACACGCGCTCCTCCTCCTCCTCGCTCGTCTCGACTCGACACGTCACGTCACGACACGACACGACGCGCGCGCCGCGCTCGTGTTGAGTGGATTGAGCCGCGACTTTCCTTACTTTTTGCACCTCAGGAAAACGAACAGAGTCCTAGACGGACGCGTCACAGTTAGTCGGTTCGGGTCGCTCCCGGATCGTGGGCTATCTGTAACCGACTCGAAACGTTCGTGCGACGTGGGCGTGACCCACGTTGCCTAGGGTTTCCCGAGCCTATATAATCTCTTGCCCGGCTACCGCGAAATACATCTAATACACGAGTTAGGGTTTCCACCTCTCTCGCTTGCGCCGCCACCGTAGCCTACTCCATCCCGCGCGCCGACGTGCATCGGCGAACGGGAGAGCAGGTCTCCGGAACCGCTCGTCCTTGCGATCCTGTACGGGAGAGGGCGAATTAGGTTTTTGGGAAGCGCTCTGCGCGACTGCTCAAGCTCTTCATCACGGGTCGCCTTCCGTCCAAGTCGGGCGGTGCTGCCTACCGTCTACTTCGACCCGTCGTTCCCGTCGTCAACAACGTTGTCATCAACAACGTTACTGCTGCGACATCATCGGCTACACCTCCACCGCCACCTCCACCAGATTGGTACGTGCGACATATCTCGATTTGTTTAGCGATGGATGCTTTACCGTTTGCGCTGTTGCTACTCATGTTGATTAATGCATCTAGTATGTTCGAGTTTCAAATGTTAGTAGTTGCTGTCATCATGTTTTATATTCTGGAATTAATCATGGAAATTGTGCCTAATTTTCCAACAATCCAAAAACCTAATTGTAGGCAATTTCCTGAGTTAACAATGGCTGGTTTTGCTGATGCACTGAGGCCGGATAAGTTCACCGGTGTGCACTTTAAGAGGTGGCAAGTTAAGGCCATGCTCGGCTTACTCATATGAAAATATTCGACGTTATCGATGGTTTACCCGAAGGAACTATATCTGACCAAGATCGGAACAAGTTCAAGGAAAACAATACTCTCTTCGTCGGATGCGTTCGAGTATTCTTGCTGATCGTACGTGTGATGTGTACATGCACATAACAGATGGTAAAGAGCTCCGGGATGCACTCGAATGCTAAATTCGGTGCAACCGATGCAGAGCGATGAATCGTACATCATGGAGATACGAGTGCATTGCGAAAGAGCTTGAACTCCTTAAGTGTGCCTTACCCGACAAGTTTGTGGCTGGATGCATCATCGCTAAGTTGCCCCCTTCATGGAGGAACTTTGCCACAACTCTCAAACACAAGAGACAGGAGATATCGGTTGAAAATCCGATAGCATCTCTTGATGTTGAGGAGAAAGCTCGGGCTAAGGATAATACTGAGAAAGGAGAGGGTCGAGTCTAGCGCCAACATGGTGCGAAGAAACCCTATAGCAAGAACAAAGGGATTAACAAGCCCTCCTTCAATAAGCCTATGAAGACTACAACCTTCAAGAAGAAGAAGATGATAAACAAAGCGGATCCGAGCTGCTTTACTCGTGGAGAGGCTGGCCACTTTTCTAAGGACTGTCCGGAGAGGGCAGACCGCAAGAAAAAGGCGAGGCAAGTCAACACGGTGACCGCTAGCAATGCTGATGGGTACGGTAATCTCTTTACTTGTTCTTTCGGTATTTCAATCTCCATGTTGGTGGATTGATACAGGTGCTAATGTTCATGTGTGTGCTGACATATCCATGTTCACTTCTTACCGGGTCGCCGGGATTCTTCCGTCTTGATGGGGAATGGGTCACATGCTTCGTTCGTGGTGTTGGCACGGTAGATCCGAAGTTCACTTCGGGGAAGATCGTGCGGTGAGGAACGTGCAGCATGTCCCTACTATGAACAAGAATCTCGTTAGTGGCTCCCTTCTATGCAGAGATGGGTTTAAGGTTGTTTCAGAGTCGAATAAAGTAGTTGTTTCCAAGTTTGGGAAATTTATTGGTAAAGGCTATGAGTGCGGAGGCTTGTTCCGCTTTTCGCTTTCGGATTTTAGCAATAATTCTGTGAACCATATTTGTGGCAATGTTAGTGATGGTACCGGTGTTTGGTATTCTCATTTATGTCACATTAATTTTGGTTTAATGTCTCGGCTATCCAGTTTGAGTTTAATTCCGAATTTCACCATTGCCAAAGTTTCTAAGTGCCATAGTTGTGCGCAATCAAAGCAACCTCGAAAGCCTCACAAGACGGCCGAGGAGAGAAACTTGGCACCTCTAGAACTCATACATTCTGATCTATGCGAGATGAATGGTGTGTTGACAAAAGGTGGAAAGAGATATTTCATGACATTGATTGATGATGCGACTAGATTTTGCTATGTTTATTTGTTGCGAACTAAAGATGAAGCTTTAGACTACTTTAAAATTTATAAGGCCGAAGTTGAAAATCAACTAGAGAGAAAGATCAAGCGTCTTAGGTCGGATCGTGGTGGCGAGTATTTTCCTAAAATCTTTGATGAATTCTGTGAGGAACATGGTATTATTCATGAGAGGACGCCTCCCTATTCGCCCCAATCAAACGGGGTTGCCGAGAGGAAAAACCGCACGCTGACTGACTTGGTGAATTCCATGTTAGCCACTGCTGGTTTATCAAAGGCATGGTGGGAGGAGGCTTTGTTGACTTCATGTCATGTCCTGAATAGAGTTCCTAACAAGAATAAAGATAAAACCCCTTACGATGAGTGGTCTCGGAGAAAACCATCACTTTCGTATTTGCGCACATGGGGATGTTTGGCGAAAGTCAATATTCCAATTACTAAGAAACGCAAACTCGGACCAAAGACAGTGGATTGTATCTTTCTAGGTTATGCTCCGCGGAGTGTAGGCTATTGATTTTTAGTAGTTCAATCGAAGTACACGATATGCATGTTGATACTATTATGGAATCTCGTGATGCAACATTCTTTGAGAATATGTTTCCTATGAAAGATATGCATAGCATTGCTAGAATTTCTACTGAGATAGTTCCTGAATCTAGTACATCTAATGAGTATTTTGAACAATTACATGAGATTGTTATTGAGAAGGATGACGATGAAGCTCCTAAACGGAGCAAGAGACGGAGGATTGAAAAATCCTTTGGTGATGATTTCATTGTGTACCTTGTGGATGATACTCCCACGTCCATTGCAGAGGCATATGCATCTCTAGATGCAGATGACTGGAAAGAAGCTGTCCATAATGAGATGGACTCGATTCTTTCTAATGGAACTTGGGAGTTGTCAGAACGACCCCACGGATGCAAGCCTGTAGGCTGCAAATGGGTGTTCAAGAAGAAGCTAAGACCTGATGGTACTATTGAAAAGTACAAGGCGCGGCTTGTAGCGAAAGGCTACACACTGAGAGAAGGCGAAGATTACTTCGACACCTATTCACCTGTCGCTAGACTTACCACCATTCGAGTACTACTATCCATGGCTGCCTCCTATGGTCTTATCGTTCATCAAATGGACGTAAAGACAGCTTTCCTTAATGGAGAGTTAGAAGAGGAAATCTATATGGATCAGCTTCGATGGGTTTGTAGTAAAAGGTGCGAGAGAAAGGTGTGCAAGTTGCTGAAATCTTTATATGGCCTGAAACAAGCACCTAAGCAATGGCATGAGAAGTTTGACGGAACTTTGACTTCGTAGGCTTTGTTGTCAATGAGGTCGACAAGTGCGTTTACTATCGCCATGGTGGGGGCGAAGGTGTTATACTATGTTTGTATGTGGATGATATTCTGATCTTTGGTACAAACATGAAAGTAATACACGAGGTCAAGTCTTTCTTGTCAAAGAGCTTTGATATGAAAGATGCGGGAGAAGCTGATGTGATTACGAACATCAAGCTGATTAAGAACGAGAGTGGGATTACTCTAACGCAATCCCATTATGTTGAAAAGATCTTGAGCCGGTTCGGTTATATTGATAGCAAGCCTTCTTCAACACCTTATGATCCCAGTGTGACACTACGCAAGAACCGGAGGATTGCCATAGATCAATTGAGATATTCTCAGATCGTTGGCTCACTCATGTACTTAGCGAGCGCGACTAGACCCGACATCTCTTTTGCTTGTTAGCAAGTTGAGTAGGTTCATGTCAAACCCGGGTACGATCATTGGCATGCACTTGATAGGGTCATGCGCTACCTATGTGGTACAATGAGTTATGGGATTCACTATTCGGGACACCCAGCTGTGCTTGAAGGATATAGTGATTCGAATTGGATCTCGGATGTAGCTGATCCGTACGCCACAAGTGGGTATGTATTTACCTTTGGAGGTGGCGCGAGTGTCATGGAGATCTTGCAAGCAAACCATATTGACGAGGTCAACTATGGAAGCAGAACTTACTTGCTTTAGACACAACCACTTGTTGAATCGGAATGGTTGCGTGAGCTCTTGATGGACTTGCTCGTGGTTGAAAAACCTGTTCCGGCAATCCTTTTGAATTGTGACAATCAAGCTGTAATTGTCAAAGTGAACAATTCTAAGGATAACGCGAAGTCATCAAGACACGTCAAGAGACGTTTGAAGTCCGTCGAGAAATTGCGAAACTCCGGAGTAATAAGCTGTTACATATATTCAAACGAGACAAAAACCTGGCAGATCCCTTTACAAAGGGACTATCACGTAATGTGATAGAAAGTGCATCGAGGAGATGGGTTTGAGACCCGTTGATGTTACACCATAGTGGTAACCCAACCTTTGTGATCGGAGATCCCGTGAATTAGGACACAGGAAGAACAAACTAGTGGTTTAATTGAGGAGAGTATTCGGTAACCCTCTCTATGTGAAGATGCACAACTCTCAATTGCTTGTAAGGCAGGTTGGCAACAAGCCTTAATGTGTTTATGTTGGCTATTTTAGCAAAGGTGCTGTCCTACGAGCATTCTTGAAATAACACACCTATATGAGTCCGATTGTTAAACGTCGCAATCTATGAGATTTGGGTGATCTCTAGTAAACTCATGAAGAGACCACGAAGTATGACGCATATGCTTCACCCGCGGGGTAGGCTACGGCAGCCATGTACTGGTCATGACTTTGAGTGAAACCACTGTTCACGCAAAACTTGCAATTCAAGGCTTAGTCCATTGTTCAAGTGTGAATGGATGTAGCTTAAGGTTCTAGGCGGAAGTTCAACTTAACGGTCTCCGCTGAAACACCTGGTATATAAACAAGCAGCGAGTATTGGTAAATCTCTAAATGGGGATTTGAGATCTGGTGGGGGATTGTTGAAATATTGGGTCCACTTTTAGTGGCCCAAATTAGATTTCAGTTTTTCCTATAAATCTCAAAGCCCACATAGTGGCAGCCATGTGAGTTTGAGCCCAAGTTGGTGGCAGCTCACTAGGGAGTGGCAAGAGGTGGGAAGTTTAGTCCCACATGGAAAGTTGGGAGGAAGTTAGACCACCTTATAAGGTGGGTTGTTCCACCACTAGTAAGTGAGTGAGAATAGGAGTGCTACACGCGCGCTCCTCCTCCTCCTCGCTCGCTCGTCTCGACTCGACACGACACGACACGTCACGTCACGTCACGTCACGTCACGACGCGCGCGCCGCGCTCGTGTTGAGTGGATTGAGCCTCGAGCCGAGACTTTCCTTACTTTTTGCACCTCAGGAAAACGAACAGAGTCCTAGACGGACGCGTCACAGTTAGTCGGTTCGGGTCGCTCCCGGATCGTGGGCTATCTGTAACCGACTCGAAACGTTCGTGCGACGTGGGCGTGGCCCACGTTGCCTAGGGTTTCCCGAGCCTATATAATCTCTTGTCCCGCGCGCCAACGTGCATCGGCGAACGGGAGAGCAGGTCTCCGGAACCGCTCGTCCTTGCGATCCTGTACGGGAGAGGGCGAATTAGGTTTTTGGGAAGCGCTCTGCGCAACTGCTCAAGCTCTTCATCACGGGTCGCCTTCCGTCCAAGTCGGGCGGTGCTGCCTACCGTCGTCTTCAACGCCGTCTACTTCGACCCGTCGTTCCCGTCGTCAACAACGTTGTCATCAACAACGTTACTGCTGCGACATCATCGGCTACACCTCCACCGCCACCTCCACCAGATTGGTACGTGCGACATATCTCGATTTGTTTAGCGATGGATGCTTTACCGTTTGCGCTGTTGCTACTCATGTTGATTAATGCATCTAGTATGTTCGAGTTTCAAATGTTAGTAGTTGCTGTCATCATGTTTTATATTCTGGAATTAATCATGGAAATTGTGCCTAATTTTCCAACACACGCACATGGTAGATCAGCCGGCGGAGAAGCTAGGCCACCTTGGCAGCGGCCGTGGCGGTAGAGGAGGCTGAGGATCCGACCCACGCCGCCTCCAGCCACGAAGAAGGTCGGACAGGGGAGCTCGGGTGGGGAAGAGGCGGCCGTGGCAGCAGAAGAGGCCGAGGACCTGACCCACGTCGCCGCCAGCCACGAAGAAATTCGGCGAGGGTAGCTCGGGCGGGGAAGAGCTCGCCATGGGCGGTGGCTCAGGGAAGGGGAGGTGGGCGAGAAAATAGGCAGACGTGGAGGTATGGGGATTTTCTTGTTCTCCTATGTTCGGTCAAACCGTCAAAGCGGTGCGGATAAGACCAAATGTGAGCTTTTGCTCTCTAAATAATTTCGTAGGAAGGGAAGGCATGTTAACCGGAAGTCACGCTTGACAACCGGTAACAGGTAAAGACTAAATGCAAATGGATTTAAATCAGGAACTGACTAAGACCCACGCGTCATCAAATAGTTGGAGATAAATACGGCATCAACAGTGTCCCGCTAATAGGGGACGCAGTAAATAGTTCATCTTTTATATAGTGTATAATATTGGTTATACTACGGGGTGGGTACAGGGTAGAACCTATCTGAATGATTGACCATATAGATCTAGCAACCTGACAGTTGAAGAAGAGGTGTTTTATTGTCTCATCTTCGTGACAGAATACACATTTCTTGCAACCTTGCCAGTTGCGTTTTACAAGGTTATATTTAGTAAGAATCACACCTCGATGAAGATACCATGCAAAGACCTTCGTTTTCAATGGTAACTTCATCTTCCAGATGGATTTATTATTTAAAATCGGTTGGGTAGGAATGCAAAGGGCTTTATACATTAAGGGTACTGAGAAAACACCATTCTTGGTAAGACTCTAACGAAATTCATCAGACCCCGTAGATAACTGTATTGAATCTAACCGCTGAAGTAGTTCGTTCCAAAAGTCAAGGCGGGGACCAATAAGATCACGTCTGAACATTACCGAGGGTGGAGAAGATTCCATCACCTTCTGCAAGGTGTCCCCTTTATAACAAACAATATTGTATAAGGGAGAGTGGTTGTTCCCAACCATTGATCCTCCCAAAAACGTATCTCCGCCCCATTCCTAATGGAGAAGGAGCCAAGCGGAAAAAAGTATTTCTTTGTTGCCATGATGCCAGCCCAGAAGTGTGTATCCCCCGTTTTCCAAAAAACCTGGGATATCGCCTTTGAGCCTACATACTTTTTCCGCGGTAGTTGTTGTCATACACCGTCCTCCGTTAATAACCTAGCCAGCTATTTTCCTAGCAAGGCCATGTTCTTAATTTCTAGATCGTGGACCCCAAGTCCACCTTGATATTTTGGACGGCATACAACACTCCATTTTGTCAACCGATATTTTTTCTTTTCACTATCCCATTGCCAAAAGAATCTTTATCGGAAGTAATCCAATCTATGCAAGTCTCCTTGGGGTAACTGGAAGAAAGAGATCATATACAGTACCATATTTGTAAGCACTGAATTTATGAGGACTAATCTTCCCCCAAGGGATAGGAGCTTTCCTTTCCAACTAGTAAGACGTTTCTGAAGTTGTTCTTCGACGATTTTCCATTCGGCCAGGGTTAGTCTCCGATGGTGAATCGGAATACCAAGATAGCTAATTGGAAAACAACCAAGCCCACAGCCGAATAGCTCGGCATAAAAATTGGCATCATCTATGGCCTCGCCAAAACAAAAGTATTCACTTTTATGGAAGTTGATCTTCAGACCTGACAATTGCTCGAATGCTGAAAGAATTAACTTCTGATTACTTGCCTTTGCGAAATTATGATCCATAAATAGAATGGGATTTCTATTTTCGTGCCCTCCGGTCCTTAGTTGTACTCAGTTTTCCCCAGCTCCTTAGTTTTTCCTCAGTTTTCCCCAAGCCCTTGTTTGAAACCCGCGAAGCAGCTCGGACGGCGGGATTCCCGTTTAGTTGACCGTTCTGTCACGTGTGGTGCCGCGTCTTGTGGGGCCGAGTCGTGTGGGCCCGCGTCGCGTGGGGCTGGTAGAAAGGGACCGCGTGGGACAGGACGAGAAGCGTTTGGTTGCACGTGAGCAGGAGCTGGGTTCTGTCTCTCTCGGCCCCAAATTGGCATCCCTATTAGGTGCACCTTTTTCCCCTCTTTCTCTCTGTCCTTTTCACCAAATTAGTATAAAATCTAGAGAAGCTTGCATTTCTGACTTTCTTCAATTGTTTGTGCCTTTTGGCCCTCGTTTTTTGCCCAATATGGCAGCAAATCTAGTACTCCCTCTGGTTCATATGTATGTAGTTAAATCTAGAAGCAAATCTCCAGGATAATGTACGATAAATTCACAGTCATAGTAAATCAAGAAAACTAAGTACGGCCAACAAAATATAGTAGACTAGGGATAGATAATCCCTAGATAATATGGATAGATAATAGGCTGCATACACAGCAGCCAACATAGTAACGAGGTTCTTCACGAGCACCATCATACTAACATAACAACAAGGGATCCCTAGCTAACAACAAAGGGATCCCAACAACAAACTAGGAGGCAGCGACGAGCGGCGAGACACGTCCAGGACTCCGCCTACCCCATCCGGCTCTCCCTCCACTTGTTGCTCTTGCTCCCCTTGGGAGCCTTGGGCTTGAGCGGAGGCATGCGCCCGGCGGAGATCTCCACCCGCCGCAAGCCGCGGAGGTGCATGCCGAGCGCCCGTGCTTGGCGCGGAAGGAGTGGACGTTCACCGTCGTGCCGACCTTGGGGAAGGTGTTGCCGATGTTCTCAGCATGCGTGACGAGGCAGTTGAAGTCCGTGGCGCCGAGTCTCCTGGTGCGAAGGGGCACCTCGTACACCTCCTTGGCGAAGTAGGAGATGTATCGGCCGACCTGCAGCCTCCGCAGCACACTGGCGAGTCTTGACGTCCTCCCTGCTCTTCGTCGCTGCCGACGTCGCTGCCGGACATCTGATCCATATCAAACGAGAAACTAGTGAATGAGTTGCAACGATGACTAACGTACATGATAACAAAGTTAAGAAAAACAGAGTCAGCCTCGGTTAGAGTGGACATGATTATATATCTACGGGGAAGGTGTAAGCGAACTAAAGCTCATGCACAACGATTTGTACACAGCAATGGTTCGCTGAACCCTCCCTGTAAAAATTTGTGCCCAACCATTCATCATAGGCAAAGAAACAGATTCTAGATCTGAACTAGATCTGAACTTGAACACATTCGAGATTATTTGCAAAATTAAACGGTTGATATCTTTTGATTAGTGCATAAAATAACTGATTGAGATCCCATGATTACTTGCATAAATTAACTGATTGAGATCCAATATTACTTTCATAAATTAACCGAACAGCCGAACCCCAAATCTTAAACGAAATCAAGAAGTGATCAAAACAAAATGGAATAAAATCGGCGCAAATATTAGCCCAATACTCATCCATCTACAGATCCATCTACACCAGCAAAAATAGGGTTCAAAAAGGAATGGGGAACAAAAAAGGAAGCAAACCGTAGTTACCTCGTTCCATGGGTCCTCCAGGGAGGTGTCGTAGGGGTTCGGGGGCGGGACGTACGGCACGGGGTCGTAGGGGTCCCATCCCGCCGGGATCCGACCGCCACCGGCGGCAGCAGCCTCCGATGCACCGGCGGCGGCGGCGGCGGCGTCGTCCGTCGAAGGGACGGGGCCGAAGATGGAGGCGTCGCGCTTCGAGCCAACCTCGACGATGGGATTGGCATTCTCCTTGTCCATCTCTCCGGCGGAGGAAGAGGAAGAGGGAGAGGGAGAGGGTTTTTGCTTTGGAGAAGATGATGGGACGTGGGAGAGAGTTGGCGATGCGTGAGCGAGTGAGAGTGACAGAGACGAGTGCGAGGAGGCGTCTATAAAGGCGAGGGGTGGTTAATGCGACCCGCGTCCTACGCGTGCACGGGTGCACGTCCGCACGTCTTGGACTTCCGCAACGCGACACGCGTCCACGATTGCACGTCTCGACTTCTCCACCGCGACCCGCGTCTACGCGTCAACAATTGCACGTGTCCTCGAGTCTAACCCCGGAAATTTAGATATACTCAGGTATACCCTCGAGTCTTATACTAGCATTTTTTGTGTGCTCAATTTTCCCCTCGAGTGCTAATACTGGCTAGTGCAATATACTCAGTTTTACCCTCAAGTGGCTGGTCAACGAGAGAGTCAACAAATGGGATTAACTAGTTAAATGAGTCATTTAATGTGCAAAAAAATCCTAAAAAGAGTGGCACTTACTCATGGAGTCTTTACCACAAATTGACACTTCTCAAATCATAGATAAATCATAGATAAATCAAGTTTTACCACAAATTGCCACTTCTCAAATCACCTAGTAGCTATGAAGGTGCATGGTTTTCCACAATAAGCCCTTCCCAAAACAGCTTCCCCCAAATCATACTTTGTCTAAATGAGGCCACAATTCTCACACTGATGTATATTGGTATTGCAAATAGTTTAAGGTAGGCCAAGATGGGTTTCATTGTACAAAACACGCATTTTCCATTTTTTAAATCTCATATTTGAATCCCTTAGTCTATTTACTACTCGAGGTGCCCTTGGTTTCTTGATAGTACTCGGTTTTGCCCTCTCTCTTCACAAATTCTCGCAGACGTGCATCATCGCTCCGATTGGTCTAGCCCATGTCACGCGGATCGTGCCCACCGACCGTTGATCGTATGATATAGGGAACGGGCAGGATAACCCCTCTCTCTCTCTGTTGGCGGTTAATTAGCTTCCACCCTCTAAGTATGCTTTGAAGGGCGGTTTTACTGTATTATTTTTCACGCGCTAAAAATTATAAACTGTTTTAGGCGTTATTTTTCACGCAAAAAATGATAAACCATCACCGATTTGTTGTTACCATTACTTTTCACGCAAAAAAATGATAAACCATCACCGATTTGTTGTTGCCATTACTTTTCACGCAAAAAAATGATAAACCATCAACAATTTGTTGTAGCCATTACTTTTCACGCAAAAAAAATGATAAACCATCACCGATTTGTTGTTGCCATTACTTTTCACGCAAAAAATGATAAACCATCAACAATTTGTTGTAGCCATTACTTTTCACGCAAAAAATGATAAACCATCAACAATTTGTTGTTGCCATTACTTTTCACGCAAAAAATATGATAAACCATCACCGATTTGTTGTTGCCATTACTTTTCACGCAAAAAATGATAAACCATCAACAATTTGTTGTAGCCATTACTTTTCACGCAAAAAATGATAAACCATCAACAATTTGTTGTAGCCATTACTTTTCACGCAAAAAAATGATAAACCATCAACAATTTGTTGTAGCCATTACTTTTCACGCAGAAAAAACCTAATTTGTTACAAAAGCTGGTTTCCAGTGAGACCTAACCAAGTTTGGCATACATGATGGCATACCTATAACAACAAGGAATATCTAAAAGGGAAAGTTTCAGAAAATTTAGGGTGAAAATGATGCCATACATGATGCTGTTTTTCGAGGTTTTGACCTGAAAATCAACTGGGTATTGTAAAGGGAAATAAAAAGTTCGAAAAATGTAAAAACGAAACAATCTATCTATCTATGTATAGAAGATCAGCTGTATGAAATTTGAGGTTATTTAGAGAAGGTAGAAAAAATCACCTTGTTAGAAAAGCTGGTTTCAGCGAGACGAAACGGCATGCGCTTAAGCAAAGTGATTTTTTCGAACATCTCCAAATGACCCCAAATTTTCCATACATGATGCCATACGTGTAACAACAAGGAACCCTATCTAAAAAGTGTCAAAAAAGTTTGCCCAACCGTATAGCTCTATCAAAAAGAACCTCACCATGGCGCTAGTATAATTTTGGGATAGTTACAAACTTTCGTTACCTAACCTTCAACATGAAACTTGTTTCAAATTCATTTTGGCCTACAAGAAACAAATCCCAACTTGATTCGAGCACCACAGCCTCCAAACGATGCCGATGCCGATATCGGCATGGTCAGAACGGCTATGCTCGCCGCCACTGCTAGGTCAACGTCGGGATGCACCCTCAATCCCGTCCCCTCATTCGATCACTGACACACCAGAGATACCGCCGAGGCCAATGCCGAACGTACATGTTGATGCCAATGCCGATCATGCATGCACGCCGCTGTGGGCACGGCCACGCCGACCCGCTATGCTGGACGCCACGGACCGCCGCGAGGTCTTTCCCTTCGCCACCACACTCTCCTAGCACCCACCTATACACGCCAGAAAGGAGAGACACTAGTTTTCTCTACATTGCTCGCGTTCGTGTCCGACACGGTCAGTCAAAGTTTTGAGGTGGTCGTCGATGTCGTCGACCATTTCTTCTCTTCTTTGCATGGTTAAACGTGTCTAGTTCATATCTATCTAATGCGTCTGGTCTCGCCTCATGCAGTTCTTTGTGGACGTCGATCTCATCTCGGCACCCCGCATGCCACCTCCTCCGTGCCATCGCTGTAGAGCTCCGTTTAAAAATCTAATCCTACCCGTGTATTGCCCCTTGTATCGGCGTCATGGCCCCACTTGTCATTTGATATACCGAAGCCCCACTCGTTCGCGTTTTGGTCGGGGATACGGCGATGCTTACGGTCAAACAAAGATGGATGGTCCGACGTGTCTTTGCGGGCTCTACGTGGCCCCACTAGTCGGAAGATAACGGTCAACCGTCGGGCAACCGGCCGTTACATCACGTGTGATGGTTTCAGACAAACGCTTGGGTAAAACTGAGGAAAAACTAAGGAGCTGGGGAAAACTGAGCACAACTAAGGACCCGAGGGCACGAAAATAGAAATCCCAAATAGAATTGTATCATCGGTATACTAAAGAATTGATAAACCCCCATCAACTAAATGGGGGACCACACCTTCAATTTGGCAATCGAACTTAGCGCGTTGAATTATAATTGCAAGCATATCCGCCACACTGTTAAAGAGCATCGGGGGCAATGGATCGCCTTGCCTGAATCCTCTAACTCTAACCACTTAGAAGGATAAGCCATAAAATTAATCCAAACTATCAAGCTACGGAGAGCACCCTCAACCCAAAGTACTTCGACAATTTCTCTTCCTTTAGCTTTGTTTTTCATCGTCTGTGCTCATGTCTCGTTAGCTCCATGTTGCGGCCCAAGCAGCTCTAGCGGGCTCTTCTCCTCTGCTTTGCCGTTGTTGCTACCTAGGTTGCTCCCTCTATAAGTAGTCTTAGGGTGTCTCCAATGCTTAATTTGAAGAGAAGCCATAGCTAGGCTGGGCCATACAACATGCACAATAGACTAAAAGCCACCAAAACCTTAAGACCAAAAGTTGTAGTGTCGGACCTTGCCCAAAAATTTAGTGGGGGCGTAGTGAGTGGGGGTCTTATTCCTTAGCTAAGTGGGGCCCCAAATAGTAAAACAGTAAACTTCAAAGCTATAAAAATAAAAATTGACTGGGGGCCTAGGCCCCCACTGGGCCCAACGTGGGTTCGCCCCTGCCAAGTTGGGCATTAAGCTAGGGCCCATGTGCCAACTTTGTCCAGACACTTTATCGATTCATCCCTCCATGCTAGGTGATAGGGCAAAGGTGTCTCATATTTCGATGAGATGGAGATAATTCTATTTGTTGGTGGAGTTCGGGATTGATGATCTGAATACACGTGCGAAGTACATGCGGAAATGCAATCTCTGTACCAATCTTCGGGAGTTACTTATCTTGCAGGTGCACGATCAGCCTCACCAGTGAAAGTCTTAATTTCTACCTGAAATTGATAATAGGTAAGAACTAATATTGCAATCAAGATATTACGGGTGTATCACGAAAGATTTATTGAAAAGGTGGGATTCCAAATATTTGGTCTTGTTCTGGATGTTGAGCTTAAAATAAGTACAGGAGAGTTGCAGCAATGACTAACTTTTAGTCTAAACAACATCTGATCCCAATGACGGCTACGAAGGGGTATACAAGGAGGAAATGAAGGGTTTTCAACCAGCCAAGGAATGGGTGGTTGAAATCCATCCTATATGGGTTTTCCTCCTTAGAGACATACCCTAATAACTAGTTGTTTTAATTGCTGGAAAAAATACATGGGTCTGGTCCAAAAATAAAGGTGGTGTATCACCATATCAAGGTATGGACAAAATTATGAAGTATAATCTTGAATAATTCATCCAAGTCGTCATTCAACATTATGGAGGCTTCAAAGCTCTAAAATATTCACTTGTAGTGCCCTCTTTAATCCTCACATGCTTGTTGCGATCTGCATGCACGATCATGCTCTAATGTTTTTCCCTCTCATCCATGCTAGGTCCATCATTCCTAAGAGTAGCAAACACATCTGATTTAGGTAGCATCACATTCTCATGTTTGTGACAAATAGTTCCAAGAAACGAAAGTACCTGATAGTTAAGTTAATTGGCACGATCTCGTATTTGTGTAGTTGCAGGTACGGCGGTTGTATCAATAGATGGTGTGCCACATCATGCATGCTCGCCTTCTTGAATTGAATGCATCCTTGACACAATCTCACGATCCTCTCCGAAGTAGGGTTTCAAATATGCAATAATAAATTTAGAACTAACCCCTCCCCCACCCCCTCCCAAAAAAATTGTTGGTAACTCAAGTTTATATGTGTTATCATTGATTTTTTCTAACACCTTAAAAGGACCAACATCGTGCGACATTAGCTTAGACTTGCGCAAAACAAGAAAATGATCTTTGCGCAAATGCAACCAAACAAGATCAACATCAAATACAACATGCTTTCTTCCATCTATCCATTGAAATTTTATCATTCATGCATTCTATGTTATCTTTAGTAGTCTCATGCAACTTTAATATGAGTTCAGCACGATTGAGTAGCATCCAAATTATCTTGCACCAAATATGGTAATGGCAACAAATCAATAGGTGCACGAGGAGTATAACCATACACAATCTCAAATGGGCACATCTTAGTGGTATAATATTGCGAACGATTGTAAGAATCAATATGAGGTAAACATTATTCCCACATTTTAAGTTTTTCTGAAAACAGATTATTTTAGTTTGTCCATCAGTTTGGGGGTGACGTGTAGTACTAAACAATAATTTAGTTCCCAACTTAACCCATAAAAATATCTAAAAAAAGGCTAAAAATAGTATCACGGTCAGAAACAATTGTGTTTGGCACACCATGCAAGCGAATAACTTCACGAAAGAACAAATTAGCAACATGAGCAGTGATGGCGTGTAACTCACACGTTCGTTGGGAACCCCAAGAGGAAGGTATGATGCACACAGCAGCAAGTTTTCCCTCAGAAAGAAACCAAGGTTTATCGAACCAGGAGGAGCCAAGAAGCACGTTGAAGGTTGATGGCGGCGGGATGTAGTGCGGCGCAACACCGGAGATTCCGGCGCCAACGTGGAACCCGCACAACACAACCAAAGTACTTTGCCCCAACGAAACAGATGAGGTTGTCAATCTCACCGGCTTGCTGTAACAAAGGATTAATCGTATTGTGTGGAAGATGATTGTTTGCAAGAAAACAAGAAAGAACAAGTATTGCAAGCAGATTTGTATTTCAAGTATAAAAGAATGGACCGGGGTCCACAGCTTCACTAGAGGTGTCTCTCCCATAAGATAAAAGCATGTTGGGTGAACAAATTACAATCGGGCAATTGACAAATAGAGAGGGCATAACAATGCACATACATGTCATGATAAGTATAGTGAGATTTAATTGGGCATTACGACAAAGTACATAGACCGCCATCCAACCGCATCTATGCCTAAAAAGTCCACCTTCAGAGTTATCATCCGAACCCCTTCCAGCATTAAGTTGCAAAGCAACGGACAATTGCATTAAGTATGGTGCGTAATGTATTCAACAACTACATCCTTAGACATAGCATCAATGTTTTATCCCTAGTGGCAACATCACAACACAACCTTAGAACTTTCCGTCACTCGTCCCGGTATCAATGGAGGCATGAACCCACTATCGAGCATAAATACTCCCTCTTGGAGTTAAGAGCAAAAACTTGGCCGTAGCCTCTACTAATAACGGAGAGCATGCAAGATCATAAACAACACATAGGTAATAACTTGATAATTAACATAACATAGTATTCTCTATCCATCGGATCCCGACAAACACAACATATAGCATTACGGATAGATGATCTTGATCATGTTAGGCAGCTCACAAGATCCAACAATGAAGCACAATGAGGAGAAGACAACCATCTAGCCACTGCTATGGACCCATAGTCCAGGGGTGAACTACTCACTCATCACTCCGGAGGCGACCATGGCGGTGAAGAGTCCTCCGGGAGATGATTCCCCTTTCCGGCAGGGTGCCGGAGGAGATCTCCAGAATCCCCCGAGATGGGATTGGCGGCGGCGGCGTCTCTGGAAGGTTTTCCGTATCGTGGCTCTCGGTACCGGGGTTTTCGCGACGGAGGCTTTAAGTAGGCGGAAGGGCAACGTGGGGGGCCACACGAGGCCCCACACCACAGGTCGGCGCGGCCAGGGCCTGGGCCGCGCCGCCCTATGGTGGCGGCGCCTCGTGGCCCCACTTCGACTCCTCTTCGGTCTTCCGGAAGCTTCGTGGCAAAATAGGACCATGGGCGTTGATTTCGTCCAATTCCGAGAATATTTCGTTACTAGGATTTCTGAAACCAAAAACAGCAGAAAACAAAGAATCGGCTCTTCGGCATCTTGTTAATAGGTTAGTTCCGTAAAATGCACGAATATGACATAAAGTGTGCATAAAACATGTAGATATCATCAATAATGTGGCATGGAACATAAGAAATTATCGATACGTCGGAGACGTATCAGCATCCCCAAGCTTAGTTCTGCTTGTCCCGAGCAGGTAAAACGATAACAAAGATAATTTCTGAAGTGACATGCCATCATAATCTTGATCATACTATTTGTAAACATATGTAATGAATGCAGCGATCAAAACAATGGTAATGACATGAGTAAACAAGTGAATCATAAAGCAAAGACTTTTCATGAATAGTACTTCAAGACAAGCATCAATAAGTCTTGCATAAGAGTTAACTCATAAAGCAATAAATCAAAGTAAAGGTATTGAAGCAACACAAAGGAAGATTAAGTTTCAGCGGTTGCTTTCAACTTATAACATGTGTATCTCATGGATAATTGTCAACATAGAGTAATATAACAAGTGCAATATGCAAGTATGTAGGAATCAATGCATAGTTCACACAAGTGTTTGCTTCTTGAGGTGGAGAGAAATAGGTGAACTGACTCAACATAAAAGTAAAAAGAATGGTCCTTCAAAGAGGAAAGCATCGATTGCTATATTTGTGCTAGAGCTTTTATTTCGAAAACATGAAACAATTTTGTCAACGGTAGTAATAAAGCATATGAGTTATGTAAATTATATCTTACAAGTTGCAAGTCTCATGCATAGTATACTAATAGTGCCCGCACCTTGTCCTAATTAGCTTGGACTACCGGATCATCGCAATACATATGTTTCAACCAAGTGTCACAATGGGGTACCTCCATGCCGCCTGTACAAAGGTCTAAGGAGAAAGCTCGCATTTTGGATTTATCGCTTTTGATTATTCTCAACTTAGACATCCATACCGGGACAACATGGACAACAGATAATGGACTCCTCTTTAATGCATAAGCATGTGGCAACAATTATTATTCTCATATGAGATTGAGGATATATGTCCAAAACTGAAACTTCCACCATGATTCATGGCTTTAGTTAGCGGCCCAATGTTCTTCTCTAACAATATGCATGCTCCAACCATTAAGGTGGTAGATCTCTCTTACTTCAGTACAAGACGGACATGCATAACAACTCACATGATATTCAACAAAGAATAGTTGATGGCGTCCCAGAAACATGGTTATCGCACAACAAGCAACTTAATAAGAGATAAAGTGCATAAGTACATATTCAATACCACAATAGTTTTTAAGCTATTTGTCCCAAGAGCTATATATTGCAAAGGTGAATGATGGAATTTTAAAGGTAGCACTCAAGCAATTTACTTTGGAATGGCGGAGAAATACCATGTAGTAGGTAGGTATGGTGAACACAAATGGCATAGTGGTTGGCTCAAGGATTTTGGATGCATGAGAAGTATTCCCTCTCGATACAAGGTTTAGGCTAGCAAGGTTATTTGAAACAAACACAAGGATGAACGGTGCAGCAAAACTCACATAAAAGACATATTGTAAACATTATAAGACTCTACACCGTCTTCCTTGTTGTTCGTAACTCAATACTAGATACTATCTAGACTCTAGAGAAACCAAATATGCAAACCAAATTAGCAAGCTCTAAGTGTTTCTTCATTAATGGGTGCAAAGTATATGATGCAAGAGCTTAAACATGAGCACAACAATTGCCAAGTATCAAATTATCCAAGACATTTTAGAATTACTACATGTAGTATTTTCCAATTCCAACCATATAACAATTTAACGAAGAAGAAACTTCGCCATGAATACTATGAGTAAAGCCTAAGGACATACTTGTCCATATGCTACAGCGGAGCGTGTCTCTCTCCCACAAAGTGAATGCTAGGATCCATTTTATTCAAACAAAACAAAAACAAAAACAAACCGACGCTCCAAGGAAACTGCATAAGATGTGGCCGAATAAAAATATAGTTTCAGGGGAGGAACTCCGATAATGTTGTCGATGAAGAAGGGGATGCCTTGGGCATCCCCAAGCTTAGACGCTTGAGTCTTCTTAGAATATGCAGGGGTGAACCACCGGGGCATCCCCAAGCTTAGAGCTTTCACTCTCCTTGATCATATTGTATCATACTCCTCTCTTGATCCTTGAAAACTTCCTCCACACCAAACTCGAAACAACTCATTAGAGGGTTAGTACAAAATAAAAATTAACATGTTCAGAGGTGACACAATCATTCTTAACACTTCTGGACATTGCATGAAGCTACTGGACATTAATGGATCAAAGAAATTCATCCAACATAGCAAAAGAGGCAATGCGAAATAAAAGGCAGAATCTGTCAAAACGAACAGTCCGTAAAGATGGATTTTATTAGGGCACCAGACTTGCTCAAATGAAAATGCCCAAATTGAATGAAAGTTGCGTACATATCTGAGGATCACTCACGTAAATTGGCTTAATTTTCTGAGTTACCTACAGAGAATTAAACCCAAATTCGTGACAGCAAAGAAATCTGTTTCTGCGCAGTAATCCAAATCTAGTATTCACTTTACTATCAAAGACTTTACTTGGCACAACAAAACATAAAACTAAGATAAGGAGAGGTTGCTACAGTAGTAAACAACTTCCAAGACTCAAATTCAAAACAAAAATACTGTAGTAAAAACATGGGTTGTCTCCCATAAGCGCTTTTCTTAACGCCTTTCAGCTAGACGCGTAAAGTGTAAATCAAGTATTATCAAAGGGTGGTGCATCTACAGCGGGGTTTGGAGTTTTCTCAACCATGCATAGTATATTGGATACATAAGTTTCAGCGTCTCCCTTTTCATTAGTCTTGGGCTTGCTACTCTCATCGAACAAATTTTCAGGAACAAGCCAAGCATAGTTATTTTCTAGTGCATCATTCATAGCTAGGAGTTTACATGGTATTGGTGCTTTGATCTCCCCACCATCATTAATATTATTAGTGTACCTTATTCTATCCATGTCCATTTTTTCAAGGAGACCAACAAAATTAGTATGAGAACCAAGCATATTAAATTTAGCAAAGACCTTTCTAGCCTCTCTTGCTAGACCACCAAATTCTCTAAGAAGGGTTTCTAAAACAAAATCTTTCTTTTCCCCTTCTTCCATATCACCGAGTGTAAGAAACATGTGTTGGATTATAGGATTAAGATTAACAAATTTAGTTTCCAACATGCGAACTAAAGCAGCAGCAGCAATTTCATAAGTAGGAGCAAGTTCTACCAAGTGTCTATCTTCAAAATCTTCAACGGTACTAACATGATTGAAAAATTCTTCTATATTGTTTCTCCCAATTATAGACCCGCGTCCTACCGGTATGTCTTTTGTGGTAAAATTAAAAGGAAACATGATGAATCAAATAAAATAAATGCAAGTAACTAATTTTTTTTGTGTTTTTGATATAACGAACAAGATAGCAAATAAAGTAAAACTAGCAACTAATTTTTTTGTGTTTTGATATAATGCAGCAAACAAAGTAGTAAATAAAATAAAGCAAGACAAAAACAAAGTAAAGAGATTGGGAAGTGGAGACTCCCCTTGCAGCGTGTCTTGATCTCCCCGGCAACGGCGCCGTAAAAAGAGCTTGATGGCGTGTAACTCACACGTTCGTTGGGAACCCCAAGAGGAAGGTATGATGCGCACAGCAGCAAGTTTTCCCTCGTAAAGAAACCAAGGTTTATCGAACCAGGAGGAGCCAAGAAGCACGTTGAAGGTTGATGGCGGCGGGATGTAGTGCGGCGCAACACCGGAGATTCCGGCGCCAACGTGGAACCCGCACAACACAACCAAAGTACTTTGCCCCAACGAAACAAGTGAGGTTGTCAATCTCACCGGCTTGCTGTAACAAAGGATTAACCGTATTGTGTGGAAGATGATTGTTTGCAAGAAAACAAGTAAAGAACAAGTATTGCAGCAGATTTGTATTTCAGTATAAAAGAATGGACCGGGGTCCACAGCTCACTAGAGGTGTCTCTCCCATAAGATAAAAGCATGTTGGGTGAACAAATTACAGTCGGGCAATTGACAAATAGAGAGGGCATAACAATGCACATACATGTCATGATAAGTATAGTGAGATTTAATTGGGCATTACGACAAAGTACATAGACCGCCATCCAACCGCATCTATGCCTAAAAAGTCCACCTTCAGAGTTATCGTCCGAACCCCTTCCAGTATTAAGTTGCAAAGCAACGTACAATTGCATTAAGTATGGTGCGTAATGTATTCAACAACTACATCCTTAGACATAGCATCAATGTTTTATCCCTAGTGGCAACAAGCACAACACAACCTTAGAACTTTCCGTCACTCGTCCCGGTATCAATGGAGGCATGAACCCACTATCGAGCATAAATACTCCCTCTTGGAGTTAAGAGCAAAAACTTGGCCAGAGCCTCTACTAATAACGGAGAGCATGCAAGATCATAAACAACACATAGGTAATAACTTGATAATTAACATAACATAGTATTCTATATCCATCGGATCCCGACAAACACAACATATAGCATTACAGATAGATGATCTTGATCATGTTAGGCAGCTCACAAGATCCAACAATGAAGCACAATGAGGAGAAGACAACCATCTAGCCACCGCTATGGACCCATAGTCCAGGGGTGAACTACTCACTCATCACTCCGGAGGCGACCATGGCGGTGAAGAGTCCTCCGGGAGATGATTCCCCTCTCCGGCAGGGTGCCGGAGGAGATCTCCGAATCCCCCGAGATGGGATTGGCGGCGGCGGCGTCTCCGGAAGGTTTTCCGTATCGTGGCTCTCGGTACTGGGGTTTTCGCGACGGAGGCTTTAAGTAGGCGGAAGGGCAACGTGGGGGGCCACACGAGGGCCCCACACCACAGGTCGGCGCGGCCAGGGCCTGGGCCGCACCACCCTATGGTGGCGGCGCCTCGTGGCCCCACTTCGACTCCTCTTCGGTCTTCTGGAAGCTTCGTGGCAAAATAGGACCCTGGGCATTGATTTCGTCCAATTCCGAGAATATTTCATTACTAGGATTTCTGAAACCAAAAACAGCAGAAAACAGCAACTAGCTCTTCGGCATCTTGTTAATAGGTTAGTTCCAGAAAATGCACGAATATGACATAAAGTGTGCATAAAACATGTAGATATCATCAATAATGTGGCATGGAACATAAGAAATTATCGATACGTCGGAGACGTATCAAGCAGCATCATCACTCTTGTGACAAGGAATAAACTATACCATCTTAGAAAACTGGTCCACAACGACCAAAATACTATCCCCAAAACAAGTCCGTACAAATATCCAAGGTACACTAGGAGCAGAAAGAGACATATATAAACCATCTCGACGTGCAGTGCAGCGAGTAACAATGCGCTCAACATCTCAACGTATTCATGGCCAAACGATTATGCAGCAAGTACATCATCCGTCTTCTTCACACCAAACTCCTCCTTCATGCGCCTTCTGCAACAACAAAAGATGAACGGAACTATCTGGGATACATGGTTTGTTAGCACGGAATACAAATCCATCACTGGGAACGAATTTGTCTGATGTTCTACCCTCTTTACATTTTTTTCAACACATCTTTAAATTCGGCATCATGCAAGTATTGTTCCTTTATTGTCTCTAATCCAGTTATTTGTAAAGACAAATTGAGATGTATAAGAGTGCGCAAAGCATCAGCAATAACAGTATTTTTACCCCTTTTTATGTTCGATAACATAAGGAAAAGACTCAATAAATTCAACCCACTTTGCATGGCGACAATTTAGTCTAGCTTGACTATGAATATGCTTCAAAGGTTCATGATTAAATGTATAATAATTATTTAGGTCATGAATAATGTTGCCAAGTTTCTAATGTCTGAACCAGCGCATATAACTCTTTATCATTAGTATAATAGTTCAGACTAGGCCCACTCAATTTCTCAGTAACATATGCAACGGGTTTGCCCGCTTGTAATAACACACCTCCCAAGCCAATTCCACTAGCATCACATTGAATCTCAAAAGTCTTTCTAAAATCGGGAAGTTGAAGGTCTCTTGTTGTGCATCGCCCCGAATAAAGGGCACATCCTTATTTGTAAGTTCATTGTGTGGCACAACAATGAATCAAAAATCTTTGACAAAGTGCCAATAAGATCCATCGAGACCAAGAAAACTCCTCACTTGTGTGACCATCTTGGGTTGCGGAAAATTCTTAATTCTCTCAATGTTGGCTGGATCAACTTCTATATCTAGTATTGTAACAACATAGCCAAGAGAAAAAATATGATTGGTGCAAAAGGTGCACTTACGAAACAAATGTGCATTGCATATAGCATTAAAAAGATCACGTAAATAATTCAAATGGTCCTCCAAAGATTTGCTATTTATGAGAAGTCATCAAAGTATACCACCACAAAACGTCTAATAAAAGCACGTAATACTTTGTTCATCAGTCTAATAAAAGTAGTAGGAGCATTATTTAAACCAAAAGGTACCACTAACCACTTATATAAACCGAACTTAGTTTTAAATATGTTGTTTTCCGTTCATCTACTAATTGCGTATGACTCTGGTGTAACCACTATGCAAGTCAACTTTACAAAACATAGTAGAATCACTCAACTCATCAAACATATCATCCAAACATGGTATAGGGTAACGGTATTGAATGATAATATTATTGATAGCTCTACAATCAGTACACATGCGCAAAGAACCATCTTTCTTGGATACCAGAATAACAGGAACGACACATGTACTAAGAGATTCACGAATGTAAACCATTTTCTTGTGGAATATGAATTTGGCATTGAAACTCTTTGGTCTCTTCAGGATTGGTAAGTTATGGCGCACGGTTGGGTAGAGAAGCGCCTGGAATCAAGTAAATTTGGTGATCTATCCCGCAAATAGGTGGCTGTCAAGGTGGAACATCTTGTGGAAAATGTCCATAAATTGCTGCAAAAAGGTTAGCAACAGCAGGTGGCAAATAAGGATGCATGTCATCAAATGAAAACATATCCTCTTTGCATATAATTGCATAACACTGAGTAATGCTCACATTAATTTCAAAAATATCAGATTTGCTAGCAAGCAAAGGAGGGTTCATCAAATGAATTTCACTAGCATGGTTTCAATCAAATTTAGTAGTATTTTTAAGTGGTAAAAAATCTGCATCAACAATCTGATTCTCACTCTTATGTTTTTTCTCCTTTTTACTCTACTAGTTGTAGCAAGATCATCTTCTAAAATTTGTTCAGAAGTCATGGATTTAAGATTAATTTTATTTCCATCATGCATAAGAGAAAAGTGATTAGTTTTACCATTATGAACTGATTCTCTATCAAATTTTCAAGGTCTACCAAGTAACAAAGAGCAAGATTGCATTTGCACAACATCATAATCAACAAAATCAGAATATATACCAATAGTAAAATGCACACGTGTGGTTCTTGTTAACTTGAGCTTACGAGAGCTCTCAAACCATTGAATGTAATATGGATGTGCACGTTGTCTTGTTCGTAGAGCATGCTTCTCTACCATGTCAATGCTAGCAAAATTGTTAGAACTCCCTCCATCAATATTGATATGTGTAGCTTGATCCTTACCAATGCCTCATGTTTGGAAAAGGTTGTGGCGTTGATCATGTTCAGCTTTGCTAAATTGCACACTCAACACACCTTGTGCAACCAAACTCTTATATTGATTAGTAGTTTCGGCTCTCATGACCTCCATCTCTTCCTCAGAATCACAATTGGCTCCATCATTTGCACTAATAAGGGCCAAGGTATCACAATCAAAGTCACTTGCTGAGTCATATTCTCCATCATCACGCACCATCATCACACGCTGGGTTCTGCATTCTTTCTCTATGTGACCTTACCCCCAACATTTTCGGCATTTAACGTCATGTGTCTTTGTGCAATCCATAGAAGATGAACTCCTCGTGGGGCCATTGGATAGTGGTGGTGTAGCATCATGTGGTGCTCTTGATGTAGGTGTACTGTACTTGGAGGTGGTAGGCGCTGGTGCAGCCCCATGAGTGGATGGCGCTAATTGTCGCGAAGATCACGACGATGTGCAACCTACAAAATTATTATTTCTTCTCCATGGTTGTTGACGAGCCTGGACTTCATGTTCAGCATTGCAAGCAAGGTGAAACAAACGAGTAATGGTGTTGTACTCCTTATAGTCTAAAATAAGTTGAATTTATTTATTTAAACCACAAAATAAACGTGTAAACATAACTTCATTAACTTCTACAATACTACCATGAATCATTCTTGTTTGCAATTCCTGATAATATTCCTCTACCGAATTTTTCTCTTGTTCTAATTGAGTCAATTTCTTGAGTAAATCATGTTGATAATGTGGATGAATAAAACGAGCACACATAGTAGTTTTCAAAGCCGTCCATGTAGTGGAAATACGAGCATGATATACTCTACAATTTTCATACCACCAAATGGAAGCAAAATCTATGAAATCACAAGTAGCAGCGGTAACACGCATATTCCTACGATATCGTAAAAAGGTAAAATGTTGTTCTACTTCCAACTCCCAACTAAGATAAGCA
>NC_061512.1:148000224-148021171 GCF_022539505.1 Lolium rigidum | reverse complement strand
CCACCTATATAATGAGGGCCAAGGGGAGGGGGCCGGTGATGTCTACGTTCCCCTCCTTTCTCGTGCAGACGGTGTTGGGCCTCCAAGAGCGAAGGTTTGTAGAACGGCGGCAAGTTTTCCCTTAAGTGGATCACCCAAGGTTTATCGAACTCGGGGAGGAAGAGGTCAAAGATATCCCTCTCATGCAACCACTGCAACCACAAAGCAAGAAGTCTCTTGTGTCCCCAACACACCTAATAGGTGCACTAGTTCGGCGAAGAGATAGTGAAATACGGGTGGTATGAATAAGTAGTAGCAACGGCACCGGAAAAGTGCTTTGCCCGGGACGGTGAACAAGCGGTAGTAATGCAGCGGTAGTAACACGGTAAAACGAGTAAACAAGCAGCGATAGCGATATTTAGGAACAAGGCCTAGGGATTAGACTTTCACTAGTGGACACTCTCAACATTGATCACATAACGAGAATAGATATATGCATACTCTACACTCTTGTTGGATGATGAACACATTGCGTAGGATTACACGAACCCTCAATGCGGAGTTAACAAGCTCCACAATAATGCTCATGTTTAAGTAACCTTTAGTGTAAGATAGATCAACGAGACTAAACCAAGTACTAGCATAGCATGCACCTTTGTCACCTTCATGCATATGTAGGAGGAATAGATCACATCAATATTATCATAGCAATAGTTAACTTCGCAATCTACAAGAGATCATGATCATAGCATAAACCAAGTACTAACACGGTGCACACCTTGTCACCTTTGCACACGTGCGGGGAGGAATAAAACTACTTTAATAACACATCACTAGAGTAGCACATAGATAAATTGTGATACAAAACACATTGCAATCATAAAGAGATATAAATAAGCACCTCACTATGCCATTCAACATTGAGTAAGTATTCGTGAAATATGGCCTAAGAGACCCACACGGTGCACACCTTTGTCACCTTTAGACACGTGGGACAAGGAGTCTCCGGAGATCACATAAGTAAAACTCACTTGACTAGCATAATGACATCTAAATTACAAGCATCATCATATGAATCTCAATCATGTAAGGCAGCTCATGAGATCATTGTATTGAAGTACATAGGAGAGAGATTAACCACATAGCTACCGGTACGGCCCGAGCCTCGATGGAGAACTACTCCCTCCTCATGGGAGCAGCAGCGGTGATGAAGATGGCGGTGGAGATGGCAGCGGTGTCGATGGAGAAGCCTTCAGGGGGCACTTCCCCGCTCCGGCGGGGTGCGGAGCAGAGACTCCTGTCCCCGGATCTTGGCTTCGCGATGGCGGCGGCTGCGGAAGGTTTCATCGTGGTTTCGTCGAACGCCCGAGGTTTTAGGTCGGGGGCTTTATATAGGCGGAGAGGCGGCGCGGGGAGGGCTTACGGGGGCCCACACCCTAGGGGGTGCCCCCCTTGGCCACGCCGGGGTGTGGTGTGGTGGCCCTGCCCCCCTTCTCCGGCGGTTCTCGTGTGTTCCGGATGCTTCCGGGTAAAATAGGAACACTGGGCGTTGATTTCGTCCGATTCAGAGAATATTTCGTTACTAGGATTTACGAAACCAAAAACAGCGAGAAAACGAGAGCTGGCACTTCGGCATCTTGTTAATAGGTTAGTTCCGAGAAAATGCACGAATATGACATAAAGTGTGCATATAACATGTAGATAACGTCAATAATGTGGCATGGAACACAAGAAATTATCGATACGTTGGAGACGTATCGGCATCCCCAAGCTTAGTTACGCTCGTCCCGAGCGGGTAAAACGATAACAAAGATAATTTACGGAGTGACATGCCATCATAAACTTGATCATACTATTTGTAAAGCATATGTAGTGAATGCAGCGATCAAAACAATGTATATGACATGGGTAAACAACTGAATCATAAAGCAAAGACTTTTCATGAATAGCACTTCAAGACAAGCATCAATAAGTCTTGCATAAGAGTTAACTCATAAAGTAATAATTCAAAGTAAAGGTATTGAAGCAACACAAAGGAAGATTAAGTTTCAGCGGTTGCTTTCAACTTGTAACATGTATATCTCATGGATAATTGTCAATGCAAAGCAATATAACAAATGCAATATGCAAATATGTAAGAATCAATGCACAGTTCACACAAGTGTTTGCTTCTTGAGGTGGAGAGAGATAGGTGGACTGACTCAACATAAAAAGTAAAAGAAAGGTCCTTCAAAGAGGAAAAGCATCGATTGCTATATTTGTGCTAGAGCTTTGGTTTTGAAAACATAAAGAGAGCATAAAAGTAAAGTTTTGAGAGGTGTTTGTTGTTGTCAACGAATGGTAGTGGGCACTCTAACTACCTTATCAACCAGACTTTCAAGAGCGGCTCCCATGAAGGACGTTATCTCTACCGGCAAGGTAGATCATCCCTCTTCTCTTTTGTTTACACATGTACTTTAGTTTAGTTTTTCTTTATTTATGGATGACACTCCTCCCAACCTTTTGCTTACACAAGCCATGGCTAACCGAATCCTCGGGTGCCTTCCAACAATCACATACCATGAAGGAGTGTCTATTTGCAAAATTAAGTTGCTTACGATGAATCGAGCAAAACATGTGAAGAGAATTATTAATGCAAGTTAATTAATCGGGGCTGGGAACCCCATTGCCGGCTCTTTTTGCAAAATTATTGGATAAGCGGATGTGCCACTAGTCCATTGTGAAAGTCTCGTCGAAGTAAATGACAAGATCGAAAGATAAAACACCACATACTTCCTCATGAGCTATAAAACATTGACACAAATCAGAGGTGATAAATTTTGAATTATTTAAAGGTAGCACTCAAGCAATTTACTTTGGAATGGCGGAGAAATACCATGTAGTAGTTAGGTATGGTGGACACAAATGGCATAGTAGTTGGCTCAAGGATTTTGGATGCATGAGAAGTATTCCCTCTCGATACAAGGTTTAGGCTAGCAAGGTTATTTGAAGCAAACATAAGGATGAACTAGTACAGCAAAACTCACATAAAAGACATATTACAAGCATTATAAGACTATACATCGTCTTCCTTGTTGTTCAAACACCTTACTAGAAATTATCTAGACCTTAGAGAGACCAATTATGCAAACCAAATTTTAGCATGCTCTATGTATTTCTTCATTAATGGGTGCAAAGCATATGATGCAAGAGCTTAAACATGAGCACAACAATTGCCAAGTATCATATTACCCAAGACATTTATAGCAATTACTACATGTATCATTTTCCAATTCCAACCATATAACAATTTAACGAAGAAGAAACTTCGCCATGAATACTATGAGCTAAGAACACATGTGTTCATACGAACCAGCGGAGCGTGTCTCTCTCCCACACAAGGATGAACTTATTCAAACAAAAGAAAAAACAAAAACAAACAGACGCTCCAAGTAAAGTACATAAGATGTGACCGAATAAAAATATAGTTTCAAGAGAAGGAACCTGATAATTTGTCGATGAAGAAGGGGATGCCTTGGGCATCCCCAAGCTTAGATGCTTGAGTCTTCTTGAAATATGCAGGGATGAACCACGGGGGCATCCCCAAGCTTAGAGCTTTCACTCTCCTTGATCATAGTATAACATCCTCCTCTCTTGACCCTTGAAAACTTCCTCCACACCAAACTCGAAACAACTCATTAGAGGGTTAGTGCATAATAAAAATTCACATGTTCAGAGGTGACACAATCATCCTTAACACTTCTGGACATTGCATAAAGCTACTGGACATTAATGGATCAAAGAAATTCATCCAACATAGCAAAAGAGGCAATGCGAAATAAAAGGCAGAATCTGTCAAAACAGAACAGTCCGTAAAGATGGATTTTATTAGGCCACCAGACTTGCTCAAATGAAAATGCCCAAATTGAATGAAAGTTGCGTACATATCTGAGGATCATGCACGTAAATTGGCTTAATTTTCTGAGCTACCTACAGGGAGGTAGACCCAGATTCGTGACAGCAAAGAAATCTGGAACTGCGCAGTAATCCAAATCTAGTACTTACTTTACTATCAAAGACTTTACTTGGCACAACAAAACACAAAACTAAGATAAGGAGAGGTTGCTACAGTAGTAAACAACTTCCAAGACACAAATATAAAACAAAGTACTGTAGCAAAATAACACATGGGTTATCTCCCAAGAAGTTCTTTCTTTATAGCCGTTAAGATGGGCTCAGCAGTTTTAATGATGCTCACATGAAAAATAGAGTATGAAGCAAAAGAGAGCATCAAGAAGCAAATTCAAAACAAATTTAAGTCTAACATGCTTCCTATGCATAGGAATCTTGTAAATAAACAAGTTCATGAAGAGCAAAGTAACAAGCATAGGAAGATAAAACAAGTGTAGCTTCAAAAATTTCAGCACATAGAGAGGCATTTTAGTAACATGAAAATTTCTACAACCATATTTTCCTCTCTCATAATAACTTTCAGTAGCATCATGAGCAAACTCAACAATATAACTATCACATAAAGCATTCTTATCATGAGTCTCATGCATAAAATTATTACTCTCCACATAGGCATAATCAATTTTATTAGTTGTAGTGGGAGCAAATTCAACAAAGTAGCTATCATTATTATTCTCATCAAGTGTAGGAGGCATAGTATAATCACAATAAAATTTACTCTCCATAGTAGGTGGCACAAAAAGACCACTATCATTATCATCATCGAAATAGGAGGCAAAGTATCATCAAAGAAAATTTTCTCCTCAATGCTTGGGGGACTAAAAATATCATGAAAACCAGCTTCCCCAAGCTTAGAACTTTCTATATTATTGTCAACAATGGTGTTCAAAGCGTTCATACTAATATTACTACCGGCATGCAAATATGATTCCATAGGTTTTTTAATTTTCGCATCAAACAATCCATGTTTTAAATCAGGAAATAGAATAAGAAGCTCACTCTTGTACATTATGCCAAACTAGTGTAAACAAGAAACAACAAGATGCAATTGCAGGATCTAAAGGAAATAGCTTCGAGCACACACACGACGGCAACGGAAAAATACTATACACGAGACCGTAGTATGAGTGCCTTTTACCTTTCCTCCCGGCAACGGCGCCGGAAAATAGCTTGATGTCTACGTTCCCCTCCTTTCCTGTAGACGGTGTTGGGCCTCCAAGAGCGGAGGTTTGTAGAACAGCAGCAAGTTTTCCCTTAAGTGGATCACCCAAGGTTTATCGAACTCGGGGAGGAAGAGGTCAAAGATATCCCTCTCATGCAACCACGCAACCACAAAGCAAGAAGTCTCTTGTGTCCCCAACACACCTAATAGGTGCACTAGTTCGGCGAAGAGATAGTGAAATACGGGTGGTATGAATAAGTAGTAGCAACGGCACCGGAAAAGTGCTTTGCCCGGGACGAGTGAACAAGCGGTAGTAATGCAGCGAGTAGTAACACGATAAAAACGAGTAAACAAGCAGCGATAACAGTATTTAGGAACAAGGCCTAGGGATTAGACTTTCACTAGTGGACACTCTCAACATTGATCACATAACAGAATAGATATATGCATACTCTACACTCTTGTTGGATGATGAACACATTGCGTAGGATTACACGAACCCTCAATGTCGGAGTTAACAAGCTCCACAATAATGCTCATGTTTAAGTAACCTTTAGTGTAAGATAGATCAACGAGACTAAACCAAGTACTAGCATAGCATGCACACTTGTCACCTTCATGCATATGTAGGAGGAATAGATCACATCAATATTATCATAGCAATAGTTAACTTCGCAATCTACAAGAGATCATGATCATAGCATAAACCAAGTACTAACACGGTGCACGCACTGTCACCTTTACACCGTGCAGGAGGAATAAAACTACTTTAATAACACATCACTAGAGTAGCACATAGATAAATTGTGATACAAAACACATTGCAATCATAAAGAGATATAAATAAGCACCTCACTATGCCATTCAACATTGAGTAAGTATTCTGTGAAATATGGCCTAAGAGACCCACACGGTGCACACACTGTCACCTTTACACACGTGGGACAAGGAGTCTCCGGAGATCACATAAGTAAAACTCACTTGACTAGCATAATGACATCTAAATTACAAGCATCATCATATGAATCTCAATCATGTAAGGCAGCTCATGAGATCATTGTATTGAAGTACATAGGAGAGAGATTAACCACATAGCTACCGGTACAGCCCCGAGCCTCGATGGAGAACTACTCCCTCCTCATGGGAGCGATGGCGGTGATGAAGATGGCGGTGGAGATGGTAGCGGTGTCGATGGAGAAGCCTTCCGGGGCACTTCCCCGCTCCGGCGGGGTGCCGGAACGAGAGACTCCTGTCCCCCGGATCTTGGCTTCGCGATGGCGGCGGCTGCGGAAGGTTTACGTGGTTTTCGTCGAACGCCCCGAGGTTTTTAGGTCGGGGGCTTTATATAGGCGGAGAGGCGGCGCGAGGAGGGCTTACGGGGGCCCACACCCTAGGGGCGCCCCCCTTGGCCGCGCCGGGGTGTGGTGTGGTGGCCCTGCCCCCCTTCTCCGGCGGTTCTCGTGTGTTACGGATGCTTCGGGTAAAATAGGAACCCGGGCGTTGATTTCGTCCGATTCCGAGAATATTTCGTTACTAGGATTTCGAAACCAAAAACAGCGAGAAAACGAGAGCGGCACTTCGGCATCTTGTTAATAGGTTAGTTCCAGAAAATGCACGAATATGACATAAAGTGTGCATATAACATGTAGATAACGTCAATAATGTGGCATGGAACACAAGAAATTATCGATACGTTGGAGACGTATCAGCCGGCCACCTCAAACACCACCAAGGTGGCCGCACCCCATAGTGGCCGGCGCCCCCCTCTCCCCAAACCCTAGCCGCCCCGCTCTTCCACTTCCCGCACGCTTAGCGAAGCTCCGCCGGACTTCTCCACCACCACCGACACCACGCCGTCGTGCTTGTCGGATTCAAGAGGAGCTACTACTTCCGCTGCCCGCTGGAACGGGGAGGTGGACGTCGTCTTCATCAACAACCGAACGTGTGACCGAGTACGGAGGTGCTTCCCGTTCGTGGCGCCGGAACCGATCGTGATCAAGATCTTCTACGCGCTTTTGCAAGCGGCAAGTGAACGTCTACCGCAGCAACAAGAGCCTCCTCTTGTAGGCTTTGGAATCTCTTCAAGGGTGAGACTCGATACCCCCTCGTTGCTACCGTCTTCTAGATTGCATCTTGGCTTGGATTGCGTGTTCGCGGTAGGAAAATTTTTGTTTTCTATGCAACGTTATCCTACACTGTGGACCCCGGTCCATTCTTTACATCGGAAATACAATCTACTGCAATACTCGTTCTTTACTGTTCTTCGCAAACAAACATCATCTTCCACACTATACATTTAATCCTTTGTTTACAGCAAGACGGTGAGATTGACAACCTCACTGTTACGTTGGGGCAAAGTACTTTGATTGTGTTGTGTAGGTTCCACGTTGGCGCCGGAATCCCTGGTGTTTCGCCGCACTACACTCCGCCACCAACAACCTTCACGTGTTCCTTGACTCCTACTGGTTCGATAACCTTGGTTTCTTACTGAGGGAAAACTTAATGCTGTACGCATCACACCTTCCTCTTGGGGTTCCCAACGGACGTGTGTCTTACACGCCATCAAGCATTTTTTCTGGCGCCGTTGCCGGGGAACGAAGGAAAGTTACACCACAAAGATCTCTACCTCCCACGTCAACCACGCGCCAGTTGTGGACAGCAAAGTGCATTCAAAAATCAAGAGAATCAATGCGCTCATACCTTCAGAGGTGGAGCATGATCAAAAATTGAGCCGAAAACATCTCCGATGAGCGGACAATCGATGCATTTAACAATGGGCTGCACCACACAGACTTTATTGAAGAGCTGGGAAGAGCCAGGCCAAGGACGGTAGGAGAGTTGATGGATCTGGCAACAAATGGGCTAGCGGCAAAGACAGAACCAGCAACAAACGAGCAAGATCACCCGAAGAGGATCGTTCAAGGCGTGGAAACGATCATAGGTGACGGCCCTGGAACTACGATGATTATGATCGACCTATGCAAGTTGCGTCTGGCTTCACAAGAAAAGATGATAGAAAAGATGACTATCGTAACAGCGGGTATCGAGGCAGCAATCGAGACAAGCCAAGCTCCAGCAAGAAGGAGTACAAGCCTAGGCCGAGGTTCCAACCGCAACCTGAGTTAATAGAGGAGCGGATGCTTAACACACCGTGCACCATGCACTTTTACTTCGACTCTGAGGGTCGTAGGAAGTCGAATCATTCGTTGAAGGACTGCAGGACTTTCCAGTGGATGCTCCCAGTCTTCGGAAGATCAAATCAAAACGCTCCATGGCAAGGTTTTGCTGGGGCACCTAAGTCAGTTGCTTTTAATGCACCCCCTCCGCCACCACTGCCTCCACAGAATCCAGTGCTAGCGATGCAAGCAGCACCAACAAACAATAGTAATCCACCAGATGGCTACCCCAACTCCAGAGGAGAAGTCAACATGATCCAGAAGAGCAAGCCGCCTAATAGGCAGCAAAAGATAATCACTTGACAAGTAAACCTTGCGATCTAGGCGTCACCGCCAATGCCAGAATATCTTGACTGGTCTGAACAGTACATTGGGTTTTGGCAGGGAAGATCACACTTACAAAATCCCTCGACCAGGTCACTCACCTTTGGTCCTCGACGCCCAGATCGGCGGGTACGACTGCCGCAGAGTATTCCTTGACGCATGAAGTGCTGTCAACCTGATCAACGCCAACACTTTGCGAGCAATGAGCATATCTCTCACAAACTTGATACCCTCGAATGCTAGTTTCCACGGCATAGTTCCGGGAAAACCAGAGATGCCTTTGGGGAAGATCTTGCTTGATGTAGTCTTCGGGACCAGGAAAAACTTCAGAAGAAAGAAGCTTGAGTTCGAAGTCGTGGATTTTCCATCACAGTATCACGCGATACTAGGCAAGCTCGCATATTCTCGGTTCATGGAAGTTTCTCACCACACGTATCTTCTCCTGAAGATGCCAGGACCCAACGGATTCATCACCTTCAAAGGAAACTTCGCCCGCTCTGACATTTGCGATAGAGAGTTCCATAAGCTGTAAGAATCCCTTCGGGATGCACGCAGAGTTCCTTCAGATCCAAAGCGCAGTCGATCATGAGGTATCCCCAGATGTACGTCGGGCTTTATCTGATCAACCGTTCGATGCAACTAATGATACGAAGAAAGTAAAGATCCACCCATATGACTCCACGAAAACAACGTCCGTGGCCACAGGCGTCGATGTCGCATAGGAAAGCACGCTCGTCGAATTCCTCCGTAAGCGCTGGGAAACATTCGCCTGGCGTCCTGCGGATATGCCAGGCGTTCCCAGGGAACTCGCCGAGCTCATACTCAACATATATCCTAGAGCAAGACCATTTACGCAATGACTTCGACGGTTCTCAGAGCCGAAGCGCAAAGCAATATCAAAAGAGCTTCATCGACTGAAGGACGCAAAGTTCATCCGCGAGATTGTGGATACGACTTGGGATGCCAATCCAGTGTTGGTGCCGAAGAAAAATACTAATGAAGAGCGCATGTGCATTGATTTCACGGATCTCAATAAACAATGCCCAAAGGATCACTTTCCCACCCGCGAATCGATCGATAATCGTTGCAACAGCCAGGTGCGATTGTCTTTCCTTCTTGGATGCATACTCTGGTTAACACCAGATCATATTGAAGGAAGAAGACCGGTACAAAATGGCGTTCATCACGCCGTACGGTCTATGTTGCTACCAGACAATGCCCTTCGGGTTGAAAACGCGGGTGCTACGTACCAGTGGATGATGCAGAAGTGTTTGGGAGAGCAGATCGGCAAAAATATTCAAGTCTACATCGATGATGTGGTAATCACCACACGACGAAGATCTTCCTTAATTGACGATCTACGCGAAACGTTCGACAACCTCGACAAGTTTCGCCTTAAGCTTAACCCGAACAAGTGCTCCTTTGGTGTCCCAGCTGGGCAACTCCTCGGATTCTTAGTTTCAGCAGGAGGAATCAAAGCAAATCATGAGAAGATTCAAGCTATCCTCACAATGAAGAAGCCGACGAACTTAAGGAACATCCAGCAGCTTGCCTATATATGATGAAAAATATGGTGGTGGTAGCGGAAGTGGTGGACGTGATGTTCTGCGAGTAGTACGAGAGGTGCGATGGCGGCGTGACTTGTTGTGAACAAAACTTGCAACTCTAAAGGAACTAGATGCTATGACCAGCAACTCAACATGACGATGCAGACACAAATTCAAAGATCCAAAACATTGTAAAAATAATTCGAAGGCTTAGGATGGTTTATAGGATGATATGATCTAAAACCCTAAATGTATTTTTGGCTTTTTCGTGGATTATAGGATGAAGGAAGATGCAATCTAACACTACGAAAATTGTAAATCCCACAAAGCAACCTGAAATATGATACCACTTGATAGGGAAAAGGTGTTTGATCTTTTGATGATATGGAGATAATTCAATTTGTTGGTGGAGTTCAGGCTTAATGATCCGACTACACATGCGAAGTATGTGCACCAATGCAATTGCTAGGCCAATCTCTAGGAGTTACTGATCTTGTAGGTGCACGATCAGCCTGACCAGTAAGGGTCTTAATTCTTATATGCCAAGAACTAATATTGCAATCAAGATATTATGGATGTATGATGAAAATTTTATTTAAAAGGTGATACTCCCAATAGTCGATCTAGTTCTGGGTGTTGTCCTTAAAAGAAGCACATGAGAGTTGCAACAATAGCTAATTGTTAGCCTGAACAATATCCGAGCCCTAATGAACACTATGAAGGGGTATATAAGAAGGAAAGGAAGGGTTTTCAACCAGACAAGGGCTACGTGGTCGAAATTCATCCTAGATGAGGTTTCCTCCTTAAATACGAACCCTAAAAGCTGGTTGTTTTAATTGCTGTGAAAGGACATAGGTGTGGCCCAAAAATAAAGGTGATGCGACACCATATCAAGGTATGAACAAAATTATGAAGTATAATCTTGATTATTTCGTCCAAGTCTTAATTCATCATTATGGCGGTTTCGAAGTTCTGAAATCTTCATTTGCAGCATCCTCTTAAATTCTCACATGCTTGCTGCCATCTGCATGCACAATCATACTTCAGTGCGTGTCCCTCTCATCCATGTTAGGTCCCATCATTCTAAAAGTAACAAACACATCAGATTTAATAAATATCATATTCGCATGTATGCGAGGAATGGTTCCAAGAAACAAAAGTACATAATAGTTAAGTTATTGGCACAAACTCAAGTAATAGATCCTTGTATTTATGTAGGTATAGATACGACGGTTGTATCAATAGATGGGATACCCCACATCACTAGGCGACGATGCCACGTAGCATGAGTGGTGTGTAGATAGAGTATATAGAGGAAAACGTATCTTCTATCTCTAAATAGAAGAGCCCCACTAACTTATTTCTTTGCTTTCTCATGCCTCCACGTCACTACTTAGTCCTCAACGCTTTGTCAAGGAACAACATTTGTAGTTTGCACTACCAGCCCATCTGCACGTCCACTGCCTGTTGATCTTTCCCGGTGATCCCTATTCTCCATTTTATCTCCTGCAATCACTTCAGCTTCCTTTTTTCATCACCTGAAGTGGTAATGAATTCGTTGTCCATCGCGCTGCAGCTCCTCAGCTTCACATTCCCATTTATTCCTGCCAGCAAAATAGCATTCGATATATGATATCCAGTATCCCGTAAGTCCCTCACCTTCCATGGACATGTGTGTGTCTCTCACCCCGCTCATCCACTCGCATCCTGCAAGTAAGGTACAAAAGGAGTAGGTGAAGAACAAACACGCTACAATTCGAACATGAGAAGACAACCGGCCATGGGAAGTCTATCTCCTCGAGACCTCGAGATAACCCTGCCAGACGGCCTTCTCCAGTTCCCAGTTTCCCACCCAACCGCACCCTGAGCTCGAGGGCGAGCTTGAGGACGGGCGGTCGGGCGCCCCCTCTGCCCAAAGGCCGAGAATTTCATCGCTGGCAATATACATTTGTTGAGCTGTCAGTTCGTCACTTGGTATGTGTTAGGCAGCGCGCTAGAGGTGATTTTGCCCATGGCATATACATTTGTTGGTCTTCTTCTCCTTGAATATCATATCAATCTAATCCTCCAGACTACACAGTCCAGGTAACATACAAAATATGCCCTCAATTTCTTGACAATTCATTTTTTTCCTTATTAATTCTTCATGGGATGCGCATACTCAACCCAAACCTCTCATATATATTTCGGTATCACGTCAATGAAACTTTCATGCAGTCTAATTTGGTCTAAACCCCTTCTTTTAGCCAGCTGAACCTCCGACTGGCCATTCACCTCATGGAAGCTGTCATTCTAACTAGGGATTTATATTTCTGTGCCCTCGGGTCCTTAGTTGTGCTCAGTTTTCCCCAGCTCATTAGTTTTTCCTCAGTTTTCCCCAAGTCCTTGTTTGAAACGCGCAGAAGCAGCTCAGACGGTAGGATTCCCATTTAGTTGACCGTTCTGTGCTGACGTGTGGGGTCGCGTCGTGTGGGCCCGCGTCGCGTGGGGCTGGTGGAAAGGGACCGCGTGGACATGACGAGATAGCGTTTGGTTGCACGTGAGAAGGAGCTGGGTTTTGTCTCTCTCGGCCCAAATTGGCATTTTCCCTTTTAAGAATACCTTTTCCGCCTCCTTCTCTCTGCCTTTTTCACCTAATTAGTATCAAATCTAGAGAAATTTGCATTTCTGTCTTTCTTCAATTATTATTTGTGCCTTTTGGTCCTCGTTGTTTGCCCAATATGGCAGCAAATCTAGTAGGGAGCCCAATCTAGTACTCCATCTGGTCCATATGTATGTAGTTAAATCTAGAAGCAAATCTACAGGGAATGTACGATAAATTCACACGGTCATATAGTAGAATAGGGATAGATAATAGGGATCCCTCCCTAGATAATAAGCTGCATACAGCAGCCAAACATAGTAACAGGTTCGAGGTTCTTCACAGCACCATCATACTAACAACATAACAACAAGGGATCCCTAGCTAACAACAAAATAGGAGGCAGCAGCAGCACACGTCCAGGACTCCGCCTACCCCATCTGCCTCTGCCTCCACTTGTTGCTCCCCTTGGGAGCCTTGGGCTTGAGCGGAGGCATGCGCCCGGCGGAGATCTCCACCCGCTGGAAGCTGCGAAGGTGCATGCCAAGCGATATGTGCTTGGCGCGGAAGGAGTGGGGGTTCACCGACGCGCCGACCTTGGGGAAGGTGTTGCCGATGTTCTCGGCATGCGTGAGGAGGCAGTTGAAGTCAGTGCCGCCGAGCCTCCTAGTGCAGAAGGGGCACCTGTAGACACCCTTGGCGAAGTAGGAGACGTACTGGCCGACCTGCAGCCTCCGCAACACCTGGTGAGTCTTGATGTCATGGTGCTCGTCGTCACTGCCGACCAGGCCCGGGCCCATGGGAGTGCGGCCCGTGCGGCCGCACAGGGCCCAAAATATTTTGGGGCCCCAAAATATTGAAAGTTCTCTTTATATAGCGTAAATACGTACGCTAGACACAAGGAAAATACTGTCCAGTTGGTTTCCGCGTATAGATAGTTGTTGGTTGGCCAGGAGGTTCCAGGATCGATTCTTGCCATTTGTAGCTTCTGGTCGTGTATTTTGTTTTCTTCAGCTTTTTGCTAATTCTGATTGATGCGTGTGATCCAAAACTGCACTTCGCTGAAACATCTTAAATTCTTGGATTCACATTAAATAATAATAACTGCCTTTTAAATTTATAGATGGTGAGGTAAATTTTAATATATATGGTTATTCTATTGATTTTATGGGGATAGTTCTTATAATGGATTTATCTATGCATATGTACTATTAGATTAGCCTTACGTGCTATAAGCTTTTGAGATTTCGAAAGTTTTCTTTTCTGTTTTTAAAACTCAAACAGTTCAAATGTATCAGAATCATTAGATGTTGGTTATTTTCGGTCGGAACGTTGGTTCGAATGACTTTGGAAATTATATTCCGCTTTAAATAGATATTAAGATGAATTTACCACAAGTTCATAATCTAGACATTATCTTTTCAAATTAAATGTCTACAAAAGGCATATACACATTATATAATTATCCATTAATTTTATTTTCTAGGAATATAGGGGCCCATATTAAAGTTTTGCACAGGGCCCCGGATTTTCCCGGCCCGGCCCTGCTGCCGACGTCGCTGCCAGACAGCTGATCCATATCAAACGGGAACTATTAGTGAATGAGTTGCAACGATAACTAACGTGCATGATAACAAAGTTAGGAAAAACAGAGGCAGCCTTAGTTAGAGTGGACACGATTATATGTCTACAGGGATGTAGTCAGCAAACCATAGCTCATGCACAACAGATTTGTACACAGCAATGGTTCGCTGAACCCTCCCTGTAAAAATTTGTGCCCACCGATTCATCGTAGGCAAAGAAACAGATTCCAGATCTGAACTTGAACACATTCCAGATTATTTGCAAAATTAAACGGTTGATATCTTTTGATTCATGCATAAAATAACTGATTGAGATCCTATGATTACTTGCATAAATTAACTGATTGGCATCCCATTATTATTTGCATAAATTAACCGAACGGCCGAACCCCAAATCTTAAACGAAATCAAGAAGGGATCAAAGCAAAATGGAATAAAATCGGCGCAAATATTAGCCCAATACTCATCCATCTACAGATCCATCTACACCAGCAAAAATAGGGTTCAAAAAGGAATGGGGAACAAAAAAGTAAGCAAACCGTAGTTACCTCGCTCCATGCGTCCTCCATGGAGGTTCGTAGGGGTTCGGGGGCGGGACGTACAGCACATACTCGTAGGGGTCATATCCCGGTGGGATCTGACCGCGACCGGCGGCAGCACTGATACGGGGTGACCTTTGGACACCGCCTCCTCAAGACCAACAAGCCCTCCTCGTGGTCCAATGACACGAGCTCGAGTCAAAGCCCTACACCAAGAGGTGAATTCGCTCCTTTCCACGTATGCATTTGATACCCCCTTGGATGGCATGCTACTTCATGCAAATACCCTATGTTCAATCAGGTACATCGACCAAGACACAAGCCATGGAGACCAAGCTATTAGGGAGAGAGCTGGAAATGAAGAAGATGGAGCTATAGCGCCCCAGCCGGAACTTCCGCCCGCCAGGACCGGAACTTCCGGCCAGATGCCTCCCAGATGCCTCCAAGATGCCCTCCAGCGCCCAGGAAAAAGCATCAGGCCGGAACTTCCGCCCCGAGGGTCCGGAACTTCCGCCCCACCGGAACTTCCGCCCAAGTTCCGCCCAAGTTCCGAAATTGCGCCAAAACTCCCCTGGATGTTACTGCAAGGAAATGGGCGATTTCCGGAACTTGGCCGGAAGTTGGCCAGAACTTCCGCCCCGACCGGAACTTCCGGCCCACAAGACCGGAACTTCCGCCCGTGACCGGAACTTCCGCCCAAGACGACCGGAACTTCCGCCCTACCGAACTTCAGCACAACCGCACTTTTCAGCGTGTAACTTATCCCTTCGCCCCCACCTATAAATAGCCTTGTTGGCTCAGATCTGAGATTAGACTTGATGTGAAATTAAACCTGAGCTTTGCTCACCCTTGTGGCAACCCTACCTAGATCTTTGATCTTGTACCCACCCGGGCTCCTTGTCGACTCGTGAAGATCTCTTTGGCGACTTCTATCGATTGTTGATCTTTTGCTTGCACTTCTACCTATTTGGTCTTTTGCTTGCACTTCTATCAACCTTCCGGTCTTTTCGCCCTTCTAGATCTCTCGGGATTCGACTTGTCGATCTCTTTGCGGGACTTCTACCGGAAGGTCTTTTCTCGCAACCTCTATCGAGTTGGTGGTTCGGGCCAACGAGGGAAAACCGATTTGTGTGCGTGTGTGTGTTGTATCCCCACGATTCCCCTCCGCGTTCGTCGTGTTCATCGCGTTCATCCACCTCCCCCACGAGTTCCACCCAAATCCGTGAAGATCGGGCACATCCTTGGGCTTAGCCCTTATCATATGGTATCAGCAGCTCTTTGGTTGCCACGGATTTGACCCCCACAACCCCCAATTCCACCAATTTCGCCCAAAAAATTCTCAAAAAAATTTCCCAAAAAATAGCTCCAAATTGGCCTTGGTTGGATCTCGTGATTTGTTGAGTTTTTGGTGGTTTTGGTCCAATAGAAACTTGTCTTTGGTGTTGATCTGCAATTCCCCCACCTTCCCACAGCTTCTAGTGCCAAATTTTCCTCGAATTCGAAGATTTTCGGCCCGGATTTCCGCCCAAATCGAAGAACAGCCCGCAGATCTGATTGCGACCGGAAATTCCGCCCGGCAGAACCGGAAGTTCCGCCCGGGTCCGGAAGTTCCGCCCCTCAGGACCGGAAGTTCCGGCTGGCCGAATTTTTGACAGCAACCTTCATTTTTCGTTTTGGCACTAACCCCTTGTGTTTGGACTTCGGTTTGAGTGCCTTTCAGCTACCACAAAGCTTCCGCAACATCGACAACGACGACGGCACCCCGAGGATCCAAGCGGTTCATTTGACACCTCCACCATAGCAAGTTCAAGGTCGTCGGCCACCATCATCAAGTGGTATAACTTTCCCCTAACTTGTAGCCCTAACCTCTTTTGCGTACCTTTCCTATCGAGAGTGGCTTTCTAGTGTTGCGAAGCATTGCGCAAGCGTCCCGACCGTGAGGGTGTGCGTGTGTTGAGCAAAGCTACGAAGCAAGCTCGTGTGAAAAGATAAGCAAAAGAAGTGTGACATACTTACATAGATAGTAGTATCCTTGCATAGTGAAAAATACAAAAAGAAAAAGAAAAAGAGTGTGAGTTACCTATACACAAAAGAGTCCAAAGCTTATAAGCAAAAGAGAGAAAAGAGAAGAGAGGCGTCTTGCGCAAATCTTATTGCTTCTCATTTTTGCAACCAAGCCACGGTCTCTCTTGCGTTAGCGTGACACCGAGCTAGTAGTCTTCGCTAGGACCAATTTTGTTCGTGCTCATTTTCCAAGTCGCGCTAACCCCATTTTGTCCCACGCGTGTGTTCCACCTTGTGTATGCCTTTTGTGATCACCGCCTTTGACTTGTGACTTTTGGATCTTACCCACTTTTGACAATAGACTTTTCGTTTGGTTCTTCCATTTGGCTTTCCACATCCATACCTAACACCATATAGAGTTCTTGGTTTTGTGTGTGTGCATACATATCGGTTGTCCTCCGCCTTGAAACACCTTTTCGATTTTGGTTTGCAACTTTTGACACTTTTGGTAGTCTTTCCTAACCACCCACCACATAGTTCTTGTTTTAGTTGTAACCATGTCTAGTGGAGAAGGGAACCAACTACCGATGACGCGGCACCAACATTGGATAGCTACTCAAGCCGTCCACGCCAAGCTAAATCAATTTGAAGCAATGATCAAGGATACCAATGTCCGCTATGAAGAAAGAGCTCAAGTGCAAAGGATTGACCTCAACAACCAAGTTCAAGACCTCAATGAGAAGATTGAAACTCAAGGCAACGAGTTGAAGGCAACACTCGCCATACAAGGTCAAGAGACAAGGGAAATGAAGACGGCATTGGACAATATCCTTCATACACTCAACCGTCAAGAAGATAGAAGACACCACTCAAGGTCTTCGCGCTCTCATAGTTCAAGGTCACGAGCTCCTACACCGTCTCACCATGATTCCAATGAAGACCCACGCCACCATAATGTGGATGTTCAAGTGCTTCATCAACAAGCTCAAGAAGCGGAGCAAGCTCGACTTCGACTTGTCCAAGAACGTCAACGCCTTGAAGAAGAGCGCCTTCAACAAGAGAATCTCCATGCTCAATTCCAACAAGAGCAAGAACGCCTTCGACATGATCAAGAGCTAGTTCGTGCAAGGAAACAAGAGCGTATCCGCAATGAACAACAAGCACTTGAAGAACAAGAACGGCAACGACAAGTACAAGAAGCTCAAGCTAGAAGGCAACACCTTCATGAAGAGGAACAAAGGCAAGCGCGCCAAGAGCGCCAAATCATCAATGTTGTTCAACCGCAACGCCCTCAAGGTCAAGATAATCGCCGCCATCATGATGATCGACCTCATGCTAGAAGACCACCTCCAAGGGCAAGAAATGAGGAATCAAGTCATCACCAAGCATCAAGTGAAGAAAGTGTGATGCCTCGACACCGCCACAACAATGATGATCAAGATGAAGGTCATGGAAGACCACCTCCTGTCAACAACATAGCAACAACAATAGCGTTGCTCAAGGTCCACAACATCTACCTCAACAACGTCAAGACCTTGGTGAACAAAGACCACCTCCTAGACGCAATGACCGCAATGAAGAAGAAATCTTTGGGAAGCTCAAGTTCACCATGCCCAAGTTCCAAGGAGAGGAAGACCCCGATGCATACTTGTCTTGGGTACTCAAGGTTGACAAGATATTCCGCATACACAACTTCTCCGAAGCAAAGAAAGTGGCCATGGCATCACTTGAGTTTGAGGGATATGCAAATGTTTGGTGGGAAGAAGTGAACAAGAAGCGTGACAAGGAAGACTTAGAGCCCATTGACACATGGGAAGAGATGCAAGAAGTCATGCACAAACGCTTTGTGCCCACCCACCACAAACGCGACCTCTTCAACAAGCTTACTCAACTCAAGCAAAGCTTCAAGTCCGTTGAGGAGTACTACAAGGAGATGCACATGACCATGATGAGTGCCAATGTGGATGAGCGAGAAGAGCAAACAATGGCAAGATTCTTGAATGGATTGAACATTCCCATCAAGAGGATAGTGGAGTTCTTGCTTTACACCAACATGGGAAGAGGTGCAAGAAGTCATGCACAAACGCTTTGTGCCCACCCACCACAAACGCGACCTCTTCAACAAGCTTACTCAACTCAAGCAAAGCTTCAAGTCCGTTGAGGAGTACTACAAGGAGATGCACATGACCATGATGAGTGCCAATGTGGATGAGCGAGAAGAGCAAACAATGGCAAGATTCTTGAATGGATTGAACATTCCCATCAAGAGGATAGTGGAGTTCTTGCTTTACACCAACATGGTTGAGTTGCTTCATCAAGCTACAAGAGCCGAGCGCCAAGTGCGAGAAGACTTATCAAGTGCAAAGACAAAGTCCTTCTTCGCCGCAAGAAATGCAACAAATGACTCCGCAAGCACCAAGAATACAAGTGATAGTTCCTCCAAGGACCATCCCAAGCAAACAAGAAATGTCATCAAGACTACAAGCTTCAAGCCGGACCAATCAACTATGTCCTCCAAAGCTTCCACGGGATCTAGTAACATCACTTGCTTCAAGTATGGTGCTCAAGGACATAAATCCTTTGAATGCAAGAACACAAGAGTTATGATAACTCGAGATGATGGCAATGTGGAATACTTAAGTGAAGATGCATATGAAGCCTTGGTGCAAGCCGCAACAACACTTGAAGGTGAGGAGTTGGAAGATCAAGAACAATTCCTATGTGTGCATGATGCAAGCCCATCACTTGTGGTGACCAAAGTGTTGACAACCCATGCACTCCCCAATGAAGACCAAAGGTGCCATATCTTCGAAACAAGAGCCGGAATCAATGGCAAGTCAATAAAGGTTATCATCGATGGAGGGAGTTGCCACAACCACGCAAGTACCGACATATGCTCCAAGCTCAACCTTCCGCTCCGAAAACACCCCCATCCTTACCATGTGCAATGGCTAAGTGACAAGGGAAATGTGAAGATACAACACACCGTCACAATATCCTTCAAGATTGGCGCCTATGAAGACACTGTTGATTGTGATGTCGTGCCCATGAAGGTGTGCCACATGCTACTTGGTCGCCCTTGGCAATATGACAAAAGAGCAAACCATGATGGCTACACAAATGCCTATAGCTTCAAGGTCGGCGACAAGTCTTTCATCCTACGCCCAATGACTCCTAGCCAAGTAATTGCCGACAATGCAAAGGCTTTAGCGAGGGCTACGGAAGCTACTATCCCTAGTGAGATGAGAGGTGAGAGAGTGACCCACCACAAAGAAAGTGAGCGCCACAAGCCATATGTGAGTGAGATGAAGAGTGTCCTCATAGCCACCAAAAGTGAGATGAGAGAAGTGCACCACAACCCATCCACCAAATTGCACTATGTGCTCATTTGCAATGACCCACCCTCGGAGACTAACAACTTAACAACACTTCCTTCGTCTTTGTTGTCTCTTTTGAAGGAATTCCAAGATGTCTTCCCCGACGAGCTTCCTCATGGACTACCATCGCTTCAAGGAATAGAGCACCACATCGACTTCGTGCAAGGCGCCACACTACCAAGAGGTATCGCTTACCGCACCAAACCCGATGACCAAAAGGGATTACAACACCAAACTCATGATCGTCAAACACATGGGTATGTTCATGAAAACCTTCACCCACGTGTGGTTCAAACAATTCTTGTCATGCCTTTGGGTTGTTCCTTTGTTTCCCCACTCGTTTTGCGTCTTATGCAACATCTCTTGAAACATCTTGTTGACAAAAGTGGCCTTGATGATATCCTCATGTGTCCCATGAATCTCAAGGACCATATTCTATATGTGAGAGAGACCTTATGCATCTTATGGCCGTCGGGACACAAAAAGTTGATTTCCTTTGGATTTGCGATTTCCTCTATTGGCATTGAAGTGAATTATTCGACCTTTGGGGATATACATAAGCGGCACACGCCAACCACAATTGCCCAAGCTCGACGTTTCCATGCCATTGCCATTTTCCATACTCGCTTCATGAAAAACTTTAGCACCATTTTTGGCCTTTTGAATGTTCCGTTGGTTGGGGACAACGCTATACAACACCCTTTTTGTGACTTGCAAATGAGAC
>NC_061512.1:147952912-148000124 GCF_022539505.1 Lolium rigidum | reverse complement strand
CCAAACCGGATGGCTTGTGCCATCGGGATACCGGTTTAATGTTTATACCGGAGCTCGAGGTTAAGAGTTTAGCTAAGTGGAGCTAAGCCGGAATCCCCAAGAGGGGTATACCGGAATCCGGTAAAGAAGATACCGGAAAGGAGAGCCTGTCGGCGGGGACTGGTCAAAGATTCTCTCCGGAGCTAGAAGACAAGATGAGCTAAGCAAAGTGACTTTTGACGAAGGGTCGACGATAAAGAGAAGGGTGACGGTCAAAGAAGCTGGAGGACGTCGGCGCCCACGATTAAAGAGGACTCCGGTGTCATCTATGATTAAAGTAGCTTTGTAAAGTAGTTTGTCTAGTCAAAGATGCCATTAGGGTTTCTTCCAGTGTAAGCCACCCTCTCCCCTATATAAGGAGAAGGGGCAGCCCTTCTTCACGAGCGAGCAACTGGTAGCACGTAGCGAGACCAAAGAGAGATCTGTGTACTGAGAAACTTGTAACCATGTTGAGATCAATGAAGCTAGCGATCTAGTAAAGGGTTCTTCCTCTTGTCTCTCTTCTTGCATACCGGCCTTTGGTTGTGTTCTTGAGGAAAGCATCCGGAAGTTCTTCCCATCTAATCGCAAACCCTCCCCCGAATCCTCATACGTCCATTCGGCCCCAACTTAAGCCATCCTATGGCATCTGCTCGTTCACCACGACGACAACTATACATCACTCCTTGTCCTACAAAACATTGACTACACCGACACAATTTTTGTTCCCATTTTTGCCAAGTTTTCCGCGGAAAAAGAATTTGTTGATGTCCATTCGCATGATGATTTCTTGTCCAATGCAAAGAAAATTGGCATGCCCAAATCCTCTATGCGAAAGTTGCTTTTACCCAAGTTCTTGTTCGGAAGCCAAAACCCACCTCCAATTATTCATGAGAGCACCAACATGGACTCCGACAAGTGCGCCATCACCATGAAGAAACTACATGAAGACACACGAACAATCATACAAGAACATGTACTTCGTCAAGCTACCCGCCTCAACGCCAAGAAGAAGGGACGAGACAAGACACTTACCATGCTCTCCACACACCACCATGACAACAAGATGATGAGAGACATCGAGCTTCCATGCATACAACGCCCCATTTGTTTTCAAGCTAAGTCCATTTCCAACCCCTATACCCATGCTCCAACTTTTGATGTGGTAGCTAGAGTCCATCCTTTAGATCAATGCAAGCCATGCTCTCGAACGGTTAATGCTTCACACATGCATACATTGTTGCTTAGGGAGAACATTCGACTACATGGACTACAAACAACCATCGCCACGGACCAACACATGTGCTTCATGAACTTCAATGCTACGACCCTCAAGACCAAGTACATCATCAACATCAAGGATAGGATGCCATGTCAAGGAGATGAAGACACTTTAGAGTCGAGGACGACTCTTTTCCAAGGGGGGGGAGATGATACGGGGTGGCCTTTGGACACCGCCTCCTCAAGACCAACAAGCCCTCCTCGTGGTCCAATGACACGAGCTCGAGTCAAATCCCTACACCAAGAGGTGAATTCGCTCCTTTCCACGTATGCATTTGATACCCCCTTGGATGGCATGCTACTTCATGCAAATACCATATGTTCAATCAGGTACATCGACCAAGACACAAGCCATGGAGACCAAGCTATTGGAGAGAGAGCTGGAAATGAAGAAGATGGAGCTACAGCGCCCCAGCCGGAACTTCCACCCCCCAGGACCGGAACTTCCGGCCAGATGCCTCCCAGATGCCTCCAAGATGCCCTCCAGCGCCCAGGAAAAAGCATCAGGCCGGAACTTCCGCCCCGAGGGTCCGGAACTTCCGCCCCATCGCAACTTCCGCCCAAGTTCCGCCCAAGTTTCGAAATTGCGCCAAAACTCCCCTGGATGTTACTGCAAGGAAATGGGCGATTTCCGGAACTTGGCCGGAAGTTGGCCGGAACTTCCGCCCCGACCGGAACTTCCGGCCCACAAGACCGGAACTTCCGCCCATGACCGGAACTTCCACCCAAGACGACCGGAACTTCCGCCCTACCGAACTTCAGCACAACAGCACTTTTCAGCGTGTAACTTATCCCTTCGCCCCCACCTATAAATAGCCTTGTTGGCTCAGATCTGAGATTAGACTTGATGTGAAATTAAACCTGAGCTTTGCTCACCCTTGTGGGAACCCTACCTAGATCTTTGATCTTGTACCCACCCGGGCTCCTTGTCGACTCGTGAAGATCTCTTTGGCGACTTCTTGTTGCGGTAAAAAACCCACCGGCGAGCAACGACGGGCAACACCGTAGAGCCGGGAGGCTCCCAGAACTGCGGCTGGCCCTGGTCCCTCGAGCGACAGCCTGCAAAGCCTCGGCACGCACGTCCGATGCTGGTGCAAGGGCATGCCACCTGACCTATACCTGATCAGGAAGGTGATGGATTTGCTTCGCTTAGTTTCCTGCATGGCATACACGTAAACATTAAATACGAGCCTCGATCGGCTCTCAGGTTGTCCTGTGAATCGGCTCAAGGAGCCGATCCACCCATGATTCGTATGAGGTCTACGATCACATGGTGGTCCTGCTTGATCAATATAAAGCTAAAACGACCTACGACGATTTAGGGTTTTCACCACATAATCGGAACATCCTACGCGTGATTGAGCCTGGCAGCCACGCACGGTGATAATAAACCAACCCTAGACAAGGCCTAAAAACCAACATGAAGTTGATCCCCGAAACATCTTATCTAGGGCCAGCAAACTACACCCTACGTGCTACTGGATCCTTCAACCCGTTTGCAAGGCCTAACTATGCAGATGTTAAACTAATCCTTGAAGAACAAGGAGCAATCATAACAGATCGGTGTTGCTGGCGCGGAGTTGGCGTGGGAGTTAGAAATCTTTGTGGAGTAACTTTTCTTCAGATCCCCGGCAACGGCGCCAGAAATTTGCTTGATGCGTGTAATTGAAACGTCCGTTGGGAACCCCAAGTGTCGAGGTTTTGACCACGGCAGATGCTACGGGGTAGCACATGAGAGGTGTAGAGCAAGGCGGCGTTGGAGATTCCGGGAACGAGATTGGCACACGATGTACCCAGGTTCACGTCCCCTCGGTGGAGGATCGCTACGTCCTGCTATAAATCACTATGATCATACTGTCGCCGGCGTTAGGCGACTTGCTTTGTGGTAGCCGCCGGAGGCGGAGGGAGAGATTGTACGTCTAATGAGAGATTACATGTGGGAATGTCTCCTCAAGGAGGTACCCCCGGTGGCTTTATATATGCAGCCACCTAGGGTTTACAGGTATCAGGCCTCTTGGGCCACTACGCTTCCTTCATGGGCCTTGTGCGGATCCAGTCGCTCCTGGCTTCAGTCGCCACGACGCTTGGCCCAGTCGCCCGCCGACTGGAACCGCCTTCGGCTCTCTTCATCTGGCGAGTGAGCTTGGTGACGGGCCCCCTAGGGCGTATCCCCATCAGTAGTCCCCGAGCGCGTCGTGGATTCGGCGCGGGCTTGAGGCAGGGCGCGAAGAGGCTTGGCGATGGGTCGAGGTGAATCGGCGACGGGCTCCTGAAACAGAGGAAACAATCGTGAAACAAGAGGCCGTCGAAGCGAGCCAGTCGGTGTAGAACAGTCAGCGTGAACAAGTTGGTGTGAAGCAGCCATTGAGAGTCAGTCGGCGAGGAATTCGGTCGTGGCGAAGGAGTTGATGAAGCCATCGAGTTGTAAATATATCAGCATGGTGGTGACCTGGGCGTTGCTTCGGAGCAATGTCGCTGTTGAGCCCCAAGTGTAGATGTTATGCCGCTGCTAGTGGACGCAGACATGACCAAGCCGAGCGGTGATGGTGTTGATGTAGCAGTATTCCTCGGTAATGTATATGTATAGTTGTACCGTACGGAACACGCTGCCAGCAGCCGACGTTGCCGAGTCGCACATAGAGGACACCATGTGTATTTAGCCGTAAATTGCCAACAGCAAATGTTCCAATGCGAAGACTAGAAGAGCGGATGTAGACGACATTTTTAACCGTGGAAGCTGGCGGCACGGCATATGAAGCATTAGTCTTCCTTGAATTTCATGCACGAACATGCCATCCAGTCTTGCTCCTCACGTGGGAGGCGTACCAATTGCTTGAAGATGACTTGTTCCTTTTCTTTTGGTAAATTCACGAAGCAGACAAGAAGCCATTAAGTGACCTTGAGATTTGATCTTGGAGAGCTGCTCACGTCGTTTCCCATGACACCAGATTAACACGGCGCAACCATGGCAATCAGGCATCATTTCAAGCGCTGCGCCTCATCTATTTGTTGAGCCCGGTCTGTAGTACCATTGTTGGCTGCTCGATATACTGGGACGTAACTATCCAGGTATCTGGGCGGCCTTGGCGGAGGCAGCGACGAGGTCGCGGCGACGAGGTCACCGCTGTTGTTGTTTGATGTAGACGTGATGGATATAATAGGCTGCGGCCAAGGGCAAGCGTCGATGTTGAACCCTCGGACGCAGCAGTCACAACTTGTTGGCGAGATATCATTGCGCTGGATATGCGCTCAGTATATCTAGTGGATGCAGTCCCCGAGGCTCGAGGCGGCTTCGATGAAGGCGGCTTGAGTCTTCTTTTCCTTGATATCTCGGTGTGTCATCCAAGCGAAGTGAGTCCGTGAGTGCGGCGAGAGCGAATCTCGGAGAGCAGCGACTGGTGAATCCCCGAGCGTGGCGATGGCGAGCTGCGGAGGCCGATGATGACGAGCCCGGGAGACTGGCGACCGGCGATGATGAGCTCGGGAGACTGACAACCGGCGAGTCCCCGACCGTGGTGATGACGAACCCGGGAGACTGGCGTCCGGCGAGTCTCCGAGCGTGGTGATGACGAGCCCGGGAGACTGGTGATGACGAGTCCGGGAGACTGGCGACCGGCGAGTCCCCGAGCGTGGCGATGACGAGGTCGGGCGATCGGCGAGTAGCGCTGTCTGTAGCGCGCCGAGTCCCCGAGCATGGAGAGTGGCGAGCCGCGGAGGCTAGCGAGTGGCGAGCCGTGGAGGCTGGCGACTGGCGAGTCCTGGAGACAGTCGTCCGGCCAGTCCCCGAGCATGGCGAGTGGCGACCCGCGGAGGCTGGCGAGTTCGGCGGACCGGCGAGTCCCCGAGCATGGCGAGTGGCGACCCGCGGAGGCTGGCGAGTCCGGGGGACCGGCGAGTCCCCGAGCATGGCGAGGGCAAGTCCGGGAGATCGGCTGCGGGAGTCCCCGAGCATGGCGAGGACGAATCCCGGAGACCGGCGGCCGGCCAGTCCCCGAGCGTGGCGAAGATGAATCCTGGAGACCGGCGTCCGGCCAGTCCCCGAGCGTGGCGAGGACGAATCCCGGAGACCGGCGTCCGGCCAATCCCCGAGCGTGGCGAAGGTGCAGGTGATGCTGATGGCAAGGATGGCGAGTAGGTCGCCACTGCTGGTGCTGTTCCTGCGGCAGAAAAATAAAACAATTTTTTTGTATGGGCCAGTGTTAGGGCCTTGAATTTGTAAAAATGTAATGAGCAATGTCGCTGTGGCGACTAAGTAATTTTATGCATGTCGCTTTGGGCGAGTGGCGACCCGCGGAGGCTGGCGAGTCCGGGGGACCGGCGAGTCCCCAGTCGCTTAGGCGATCCCGATGAAGGCTACCGCTTGACTGTTTTCCTTGCTGAGCTGGGCGTCCCCAGTCGTAGTACGTAGTCATATAGCGCGAGTAGCAGCCTCATGGGTGGCGTTTATTTGACGCTGTATCTTATAGCGTGCCTCTCGTCGTGGCCCGTGGGGCCAGTCGCGTGGCGACTCCAAAGGGGTTCTTGATTTGGCGTGTTTTCCTTGGCGAGCCGCGGGTCCGTTTTGCGGGGTCCCTAGTCGAAGTACTTAGCCGTTCAAGTCACCTGCCTAAGGTAGAGGAGGGCGATTTGTTTGCCCGATGATTGCAGAGGCGAGTCGCATCTCGTGGCCCGGGAGGCCGGTCGCTTAGCGACCCCAAGGAGGGCTCCGTACTCGGCGTTTTTCCTGGACGCGTTGGGCCGCTGTGGCGACCTCGCTAGCGCAGTACTTAGCTTTTCAGGTCGCTCTGTCCAAGGTAGAGAGGGACATGGGTGCCCGGAGGCAGAGCCGAGCCGGTCATCTTGGCCCGTAAGGCCGGTCGAGCGTGCGACTCCAATGGAGGTCCTTCCCCTGGCGTCGCAGTGGTCGAGCCGGAGCTCGCACTACTTAGCCAGTTCGGGCTTCTCTGCCAAAGGTTGATGACGGCAATTGAAATTTCATCCCGAAGGAAGAGGACACCTAGTGGTGAGGTGCGCAGCATGACGCAGAGCTCTCTTTGGCGACTCGGAGTTGGCGAGGTCGACGCGGCGGACATGGTCTACGCGGCGGACTGGGGCGCGCTGTGGCGCGGTCGGCGTAGCGGACACGGGGTCGACGTTGTGGAACTGGTCGCTCTGGGCAAAGTCGGCGCGGCGGAGTCATGCTCAACGCGGCGGACTGAGGCGCGTTGTGGCGGCCGTCGACGCAGCGGACACGGGGTCGACGCTGTGGACAAAGTTGTGTTGTGGCGAGCGGCGAGGTCGGGCGGCCGGCGTGTAGCGCTGTCCGGGAGCGTGCCGAGTCCCCGAGCGTGGAAAGTGGCGAGCTCGGGCGATCGGCGAGTGGCGCTGTCTGGAGCGCGCCGAGTCCCCGAGCGTGGAGGATGGCGAGCTCGGGCGACCGGCGAGCGGCGCTGTCTGGAGCACGCCGAGTCCCCGAGCGTGGTGGATGGCGAGCTCGGGCGACCGGCGAGTGGCGCTGTCTGGAGCACGCCGAGTCCCCGAGCGTGGCGGATGGAGAGCTCGGGCGATCAGCGGCCGGCGCTGTCTGGAGCGCGTCGAGTCCCCGAGCGTGGCGGATGGCGAGCTCGGGCGACCGGCGAGCGGCGCTGTCTGGAGCGCGTCGAGTCCCCGAGCGTGACGAGTGGAGAGCTCGGGCGACCGGCGGGCGACGCTGTCTGGAGCGCGCCGAGTCCCCGAGCGTGGCGAGTGGCGAGCTCGGGCGACCGGCGGGCGACGCTGTCCGGAGCGCGCCGAGTCTCCGAGCGTGGCGAGTGGCGAGATAGACCTCAGACCGCTTTGCTGAGAAGGAGAAACAAATACAACGGCAATAAGGTGTATTTATGAAATATATTGAACACTTGTAAAGAGGTGCAACTTGTAGATAAATCACGCGTTGTTAAATGGATCGGTTAGCGAGTATGAGAGGTTTATGCGTATCTTTTCATGAGTAGGCAGACCTCCAGCATCAAACTCTTGCCGGGTAACGAGGGACGCGATGCCAGCCGTTGAACCCGGAGACAAGGTCGGCCTTTGGTACCCAGCCTCACTACTTCGACGGACGCGAATAAACAGCGGACAAAACTGAAACCGATCCTAATTATTGTTATGTAGTCCCCTAGAGGGTTGTATGCGACTGCATGGTCGGCTTTGGAGATCGAACCAACAGGCGGATATGTTTTGCACTTATGTAACATGTATGAATATAAATAAACTTAGCTGGATGTGGCGGCGAGTCGCCGAGCGTAACAATTCTGCGAAAGGCGAGTCGGTGAAGCCGAGTCCGGGGCAGGCGGGGTCGCGTTGTGGCGAATGGCGACTGCGTGACAGCGAGTCCGCACTGGTGAAACTGCGCGGGGTGAGTCGGCGGTAGGCGAGTTCCCGGACCTGGCGAGTAGGCGGCGGCGAGTGTCCGATCGGGACCATCAATTTGACATGGCCTGCCGCTGCTTCTCGCCGTGATGCATGTGTATGCAGCGCCCATCGGATTAGCCTCCGAGCGCCCCAAACAATGAATCAGATTGATCATGCGTTAATTGCAGCGACAGGTTAGTATCCATAGCTAGTTAGTAAAAAGCCCAATCAATGGAAACACGTGCACGCTTTTATGCACTTGGGATCGATCTGGGCACTGTGGACCGAATCAAATAATAGAAAAAAGTACAGTACCGATCGATTTGTGTTGATCCCCGCCTTGGAATCGGAGTAAGTATCCGCGCGAAGCCGGCCGGCCGCGCCAGATGACAGCGGCCGCCGACGGAACAAACGCGCCGACGCGCGAATAAGCAAGACGACGGAGATCTTGTCGCATATGTCGAGGGAGAAGGCTCTTAACCTTGTGGTCGTGGGTTCGGGCCCCACGGTGGGCGCCACTGTCGAGGTTTTGACCACGGCAGATGCTACGGGGTAGCACATGAGAGGTGTAGAGCAAGGCGGCGTTGGAGATTCCGGGAACGAGATTGGCACACGATGTACCCGGGTTCACGTCCCCTCGGTGGAGGATCGCTACGTCCTGCTATAAATCACTATGATCATACTGCTCGCCGGCGTTAGGCGACTTGCTTTGTGGTAGCCGCCGGAGGCGGAGGGAGAGATTGTACGTCTAATGAGAGATTACATGTGGGAATGTCTCCTCAAGGAGGTACCCCGGTGGCTTTATATATGCAGCCACCTAGGGTTTACAGTATCGGGCCTCTTGGGCCACTACGCTTCCTTCATGGGCCTTGTGCGGATCCAGTCGCTCCTGGCTTCAGGCGCCACGACGCTTGGCCCAGTCGCCCGCCGACTGGAACCGCCTTCGGCTCTCTTCATCTGGCGAGTGAGCTTGGTGACGGGCCCCCTAGGGCGTATCCCCATCACCAAGAGGAAGGTGTGATGCGCACAGCGGCAAGTTTCCCTCAGTAAGAAACCAAGGTTTAATCGAACCAGTAGGAGTCAAGAAGCACGTTGAAGGTTGATGGCGGCGGGATGTAGTGCGGCGCAACACCAGAGATTCCGGCGCCAACGTGGAACCTGCACAACACAACCAAAGTACTTTGCCCCAACGAAACAGGTGAGGTTGTCAATCTCACCGGTTGCTCGTAACAAAGGGTTAACCGTATTGTGTGGAAGATGATTGTTTGCAAGAAAACAGTAAAGAACAAGTATTGCAGCAGATTTGTATTTCGAGTATAAAAGAATGGACCGGGGTCCACAGTTCACTAGAGGTGTCTCTCCCATAAGATAAAAGCATGTTGGGTGAACAAATTACAGTCGGGCAATTGACAAATAGAGAGGGCATAACAATGCACATACATGTCATGATAAATATAGTGAGATTTAATTGGGCATTACGACAAAGTACATAGACCGCCATCCAACTGCATCTATGCCTAAAAGTCCACCTTCGAGGTTATCATCCGAACCCCTTCCAGTATTAAGTTGCTAACAACGAGACAATTGCATTAAGTATGGTGCGTAATGTAATCAACAACTACATCCTTAGACATAGCATCAATGTTTTATCCCTAGTGGCAACAAGCACAACACAACCTTAGAACTTTCACGTCATCGTCCCAGGTATCAATGGAGGCATGAACCCACTATCGAGCATAAATACTCCCTCTTGGAGTTAAGAGCAAAAACTTGGCCAGAGCCTCTACTAATAACGGAGAGCATGCAAGATCATAAACAACACATAGGTAATAACTTGATAATTAACATAACATGGTATTCTCTATCCATCGGATCCCGACAAACACAACATATAGCATTACAGATAGATGATCTTGATCATATTAGGCAGCTCACAAGATCCAACAATGAAGCACAATGAGGAGAAGACAACCATCTAGCTACTGCTATGGACCCATAGTCCAGGGGTGAACTACTCACTCATCACTCCGGAGGCGACCATGGCGGTGAAGAGTCCTCCGGGAGATGATTCCCCTCTCCGGCGGGGTGCCGGAGGAGATCTCCGAATCCCCCGAGATGGGATTGGCGGCGGCGGCGTCTCTGGAAGGTTTTCCGTATCGTGGCTCTCGGTACTGGGGTTTTCGCGACGGAGGCTTTAAGTAGGCGGAAGGGCAACGTGGGGGGCCACACGAGGGCCCCACACCACAGGTCGGCGCGGCCAGGGCCCGGGCCGCGCCGCCTATGGTGGCGGCGCCTCGTGGCCCCACTTCGACTCCTCTTCGGTCTTCCGGAAGCTTCGTGGCAAAATAGGACCCCGGGCGTTGATTTCGTCCAATTCCGAGAATATTTCGTTACTAGGATTTACTGAAACCAAAAACAGCGAAAACGACAAGCTGGCTCTTCGGCATCTTGTTAATAGGTTAGTTCCAGAAAATGCACGAATATGACATAAAGTGTGCATAAAACATGTAGATATCATCAATAATGTGGCATGGAACATAAGAAATTATCGATACGTCGGAGACGTATCAGCATCCCCAAGCTTAGTTCTGCTCGTCCCGAGCGAGGTAAAACGATAACAAAGATAATTTCTGAAGTGACATGCCATCATAACCTTGATCATACTATTTGTAAACATATGTAATGAATGCAGCGATCAAAACAATGGTAATGACATGAGTAAACAAGTGAATCATAAAGAAAAGACTTTTCATGAATAGTACTTCAAGACAAGCATCAATAAGTCTTGCATAAGAGTTAACTCATAAAGCAATAAATCAAAGTAAAGGTATTGAAGCAACACAAAGGAAGATTAAGTTTCAGCGGTTGCTTTCAACTTGTAACATGTATATCTCATGGATAATTGTCAACATAGAGTAATATAACAAGTGTAATATGCAAGTATGTAGGAATCAATGCACAGTTCACACAAGTGTTTGCTTCTTGAGGTGGAGAGAGATAGGTGAGCTGACTCAACATAAAAGTAAAGAGAATGGTCCTTCAAAGAGGAAAGCATCGATTGCTATATTTGTGCTAGAGCTTTTATTTTGAAAACATGAAACAATTTTGTCAACGGTAGTAATAAAGCATATGAGTTATGAAAATTATATCTTACAAGTTGCAAGCCTCATGCATAGTATACTAATAGTGCCCGCACCTTGTCCTAATTAGCTTGGACTACCGGATCATCGCAATACACATGTTTTAACCAAGTGTCACTATGGGGTACCTCCATGCCGCTCGTACAAAGGTCTAAGGAGAAAGCTCGCATTTTGGATTTCTCGCTTTTGATTATTCTCAACTTAGACATCCATACCGGGACAACATGGACAACAGATAATGGACTCCTCTTTAATGCATAAGCATGTGGCAACAATTATTATTCTCATATGAGATTGAGGATATATGTCCAAAACTGAAACTTCCACCATGAATCATGGCTTTAGTTAGCGGCCCAATGTTCTTCTCTAACAATATGCATGCTCCAACCATTAAGGTGGTAGATCTCTCTTACTTCGGACAAGACGGACATGCATAGCAACTCACATGATATTCAACAAAGAATAGTTGATGGCGTCCCCGAAGCATGGTTATCGCACAACAAGCAACTTAATAAGAGATAAAGTGCATAAGTACATATTCAATACCACAATAGTTTTTAAGCTATTTGTCCCATGAGATATATATTGCAAAGGTGAATGATGGAATTTTAAAGGTAGCACTCAAGCAATTTACTTTGGAATGGCGGATAAATACCATGTAGTAGGTAGATATGGTGGACACAAATGGCATAGTGGTTGGCTCAAGGATTTTGGATGCATGAGAAGTATTCCCTCTCGATACAAGGTTTAGGCTAGCAAGGTTATTTGAAACAAACACAAGGATGAACGGTGCAGCAAAACTCACATAAAAGACATATTGTAAACATTATAAGACTCTACACCGTCTTCCTTGTTGTTCAAAACTCAATACTAGATATTATCTAGACTCTAGAGAAACCAAATATGCAAACCAAATTAGCAAGCTCTAAGTGTTTCTTCATTAATGAGTGCAAAGTATATGATGCAAGAGCTTAAACATGAGCACAACAATTGCCAAGTATCAAATTATCCAAGACATTTTAGAGTTACTACATGTAGCATTTTCCAATTCCAACCATATAACAATTTAACGAAGAAGAAACTTCGCCATGAATATTATGAGTAGAGCCTAAGGACATACTTGTCCATATGCTACAGCGGAGCGTGTCTCTCTCCCACAAAGTGAATGCTGGGATCCATTTTATTCAAACAAAACAAAAACAAAAACAAACCGACACTCCAAGCAAAGTGCATAATATGTGACGGAATAAAAATATAGTTTCAGGGGAGGAACCTGATAATGTTGTCGATGAAGAAGGGGATGCCTTGGGCATCCCCAAGCTTAGACGCTTGAGTCTTCTTAGAATATGCAGGGGTGAACCACCGGGGCATCCCCAAGCTTAGAGCTTTCACTCTCCTTGATCATATTGTATCATACTCCTCTCTTGATCCTTGAAAACTTCCTCCACACCAAACTCGAAACAACTCATTAGAGGGTTAGTGCACAATAAAAATTAACATGTTCAGAGGTGACACAATCATTCTTAACACTTCTGGACATTGCATAAAGCTACTGGACATTAATGGATCAAAGAAATTCATCCAACATAGCAAAATAGGCAATGCGAAATAAAAGGCAGAATCTGTCAAAACAGAACAGTCCGTAAAGATGGATTTTATTAGGGCACAGACTTGCTCAAATGAAAATGCCCAAATTGAATGAAAGTTGCGTACATATCTGAGGATCACTCACGTAAATTGGCTTAATTTTGTGAGTTTCCTATAGAGAATTAGACCCAGATTCGTGACAGCAAAGAAATCTGTTTCTGCGCAGTAATCCAAATCTAGTATTCACTTTACTATCAAAGACTTTACTTGGCACAACAAAACATAAAACTAAGATAAGGAGAGATTGCTACAGTAGTAAACAACTTCCAAGACTCAAATTCAAAACAAAAATACTGTAGTAAAAACATGGGTTGTCTCCCATAAGCGCTTTTCTTTAACGCCTTTCAGCTAGGCGCAGAAAGTGTATATCAAGTAACATCAAGAGACGAAGCATCAACATCATAATTTGTTCTAATAATAGAATCATAAGGTAACTTCATTCTCTTTCTAGGGAAGTGTTCCATACCTTTCTTGAGAGGAAATTGATATTTAATATTACCTTCCTTCATATCAATAGTAGCACCAACGGTTCGAAGAAAAGGTCTTCCCAATATAATGGGGCAAGATGCATTGCATTCAATATCCAAGACAACAAAATCAACGGGGACAAGGTTATTGTTAACCATAATATGAACATTATCAACTCTCCCCAAAGGTTTCTTTTTAGTATTATCAACGAGATTAACATCTAGATAACAGTTTTTCAATGGTGGCAAGTCAAGCATATCATAGACTTTCTTAGGCATAACAGAAATACTTGCACCAAGATCACATAAAGCATTACAATCAAAATCTTTGACCCTCATTTTAATGATGGGCTCCCAACCATCCTCTAGCTTTCTAGGAATAGAAGTTTCGAGTCTTAGTTTCTCTTCTCTAGCTTTTATGAGAGCATTTGTAATATGTTTTGTGAAAGCCAGGTTTACAGCGCTAGCATTGGGACTCTTAGCAAGTTTTTGTAAGAACTTTATAACTTCAGAGATGTGGCAATCATCAAAATCTAAATCATTACAATCTAAAGCAATGGGATTATCATCCCCAAGGTTGGAAAAAATTTCAGCGGTTTTATCACGAGCGGTTTCAACGGTTTTAGCGAGTTTCGGGTAATTTTGCGCGCTTTGCACTAGGAGTAGAAACATTGCCAACACCAATTATTTTACCATTAATAGTAGAAGGTGCAGCAACATGTGAATCATTAGCATTGCTAGTGGTGGTAATAGTCCAAACTTTAGCTACATTTTTCTCTTTAGCTAGTTTTTCATTTTCTTCTCTATCCCACCTAGCGCGCAGTTCAGCCATTAATCTTATATTCTCATTAATTCTAACTTGGATGGCATTTGCTGTAGTAACAATTTTATTTTCAATATCCTCAGGTTTAGCAGCCATTTTATTAATTAAAGAAGATTGTGACGCAGACATGTATGAGATTCGGTTTTCAGCATTTGCAAGTTTAGTTTGCAACCCGAAATCTCCCTATTCAGATTTTCAAGTTGATTTCCTATATTCTTCAACAAGGTAGATTGTTCATTCATAGTTTTAGTAAACAATTTATTTTGCTCATATTGTGATTGCATAAAGCTCTTAGTGGATCTTTCAATTTCTAACATCTTTTCCTCATTAGGTGAAACATATCTACCATAAGAGTTACCATTAGCAGAATATGGCCTAGAATTTTGAGCAACCAATGAAGCTAAAGGAACATTATTAGGATCAACATTAGATCTACCATTCACAAGCATAGACATAATAGCATCAATCTTATCATTCAAGGAAGAGGATTCTTCAACAGAATTTACCTTCTTACCTTGCGGAGCTCTTTCCGTGTGCCATTCAGAGTAATTAATCATCATATCATCAAGAAGCTTTGTAGCCGCCCCCAAAGTGATGGACATAAAGGTACCTCCAGCAGCTGAATCCAATAAATTCCGCGAAGAAAAATTTAGTCCTGCATAGAAGGTTTGGATGATCATCCAAGTAGTCGATCCATGGGTTGGGCAATTTTTAACCAAAGATTTCATTCTTTCCCAAGCTTGAGCAACATGTTCATTATCCAATTGTTTAAAATTCATTATGCTACTCCTCAAAGATATAATTTTAGCAGGGGGATAATATCTACCAATAAAAGCATCCTTGCATTTAGTCCAGGAATCAATACTATTCTTAGGCGAGAGATAGCAACCAATCTTTAGCTCTTCCTCTTAATGAGAAAGGGAACAATTTTAATTTTATAATATCACCATCTACATCCTTATACTTTTGCATTTCACATAGTTCAACAAAATTATTGAGATGGGCAGCAGCATCATCAGAACTAACACCAGAAAATTGCTCTCGCATAACAAGATTCAGTAAAGCAGGTTTAATTTCAAAGAATTCTGTTGTAGTAGCAGGTGGAGCAATATGTGTGCATAATAAATCATTATTATTTGTGCTAGTGAAGTCACACAACTTAGTATTTTCAGGGGTGGCCATTTTAGCAGTAGTAAATAAAACAAACTAGATAAAGTAAATGCAAGTAACTAATTTTTTTTGTGTTTTTGATATAACGAACAAGATAGCAAATAAATTAAAACTAGCAACTAATTTTTTTGTGTTTTGATATAATGCAGCAAACAAAGTAGTAAATAAAATAAAGCAAGACAAAAACAAAGTAAAGAGATTGGGAAGTGGAGACTCCCCTTGCACCGTGTCTTGATCTCCCCGGCAACGACGCCAGAAATTTGTTGCTGGCGCGGAGTTGGCGTGGGAGTTAGAAATCTTTGTGGAGTAACTTTTCTTCAGATCCCCGGCAACGGCGCCAGAAATTTGCTTGATGCGTGTAATTGACACGTCCGTTGGGAACCCCAAGAGGAAGGTGTGATGCGCACGGCGGCAAGTTTCCCTCGATAAGAAACCAAGGTTTAATCGAACCAGTAGGAGTCAAGAAGCACGTTGAAGGTTGATGGCGGCGGGATGTAGTGCGGCGCAACACCCAGAGATTCCGGCGCCAACGTGGAACCTGCACAACACAACCAAAATACTTTGCCCCAACGAAACAGTGAGGTTGTCAATCTCACCGGCTTGCTGTAACAAAGGGTTAACCGTATTGTGTGGAAGATGATTGTTTGCAAGAAAACAGTAAAGAACAAGTATTGCGACAGATTTGTATTTCGAGTATAAAAGAATGGACCGGGGTCCACAGTTCACTAGAGGTGTCTCTCCCATAAGATAAAAGCATGTTGGGTGAACAAATTACGGTCGGGCAATTGACAAATAGAGAGGGCATAACAATGCACATACATGTCATGATAAATATAGTGAGATTTAAGCTGGGCATTACGACAAAGTACATAGACCGCCATCCAAGCTGCATCTATGCCTAAAAAGTCCACCTTCGAGGTTATCATCCGAACCCCTTCCGGTATTAAGTTGCTAACAACAGACAATTGCATTAAGTATGGTGTGTAATGTAATCAACAACTACATCCTTGGACATAGCATCAATGTTTTATCCCTAGTGGCAATAGCACAACACAACCTTAGAACTTTACATCACTTGTCCCAGGTATCAATGGAGGCATGAACCCACTATCGAGCATAAATACTCCCTCTTGGAGTTAAGAGCAAAAACTTGGCCAGAGCCTCTACTAATAACGGAGAGCATGCAAGATCATAAACAACACATAGGTAATAACTTGATAATTAACATAACATGGTATTCTCTATCCATCGGATCCCGACAAACACAACATATAGCATTACGAGATAGATGATCTTGATCATGTTAGGCAGCTCACAAGATCCAACAATGAAGCACAATGAGGAGAAGACAACCATCTAGCTACTGCTATGGACCCATAGTCCGGGGGTGAACTACTCACTCATCACTCCGGAGGCGACCATGGCGGTGAAGAGTCCTCCGGGAGATGATTCCCCTCTCCGGCGAGGGTGCCGGAGGAGATCTCCGAGAATCCCCGAGATGGGATTGGCGGCGGCGGCGTCTCGGAAGGTTTTCCGTATCGTGGCTCTCGGTGTCGGGGTTTTCGCGACGGAGGCTTTAAGTAGGCGGAAGGGCAACGTGGGGGGCCACACGAGGGCCCCACACCACGGGTCGGCGCGGCCGGGGCTCGGGCCGCGCCGCCTATGGTGGCGGCGCCTCGTGGCCCCACTTCGACTCCTCTTCGGTCTTCCGGAAGCTTCGTGGCAAAATAGGACCACGGGCGTTGATTTCGTCCAATTCCGAGAATATTTCGTTACTAGGATTTCTGAAACCAAAAACAGCGAGAAAACGACAGCGGCTCTTCGGCATCTTGTTAATAGGTTAGTTCCAGAAAATGCACGAATATGACATAAAGTATGCATAAAACATGTAGATATCATCAATAATGTGGCATGGAACATAAGAAATTATCGATACGTCGAAGACGTATCAATCGGATCTACTAAACAATGATCAAGCGAGGTGCCGCCCTTACACCTAAAATAGGCGTAAGGGCGGCTAGACGTCTAAGGGCTGCATGGACAAAAGCATGTGACACGATGAAACAATGCTAACCCTAACACATATATGATAACTACGTTGCTCGCCATCAACAAGGCTTCAGCACGAGCAACGCATGAACAACGAATAAACGTATACTGCCTAGCGATCTAGGCAGCATGGTGCTTACCCGGAAGAAACCCTCGAAACAAGGGGTTGGCGATGCGCCTAGATTGGTTTGTGATGAACGTGATTGTTGTTTTTCTCAATAACCCTAGATACATATTTATAGTCCGTAGACTTTTTAACGTGGGAATAATCTCAACCGTGCACGAGCCAAATTCTATCTAACCGACACGTATCCTACTATATTTACAGCTACACGGGCAAACTAGCCCAAACTTTGAATACAAGGCCGATTCATGTATATCTTCCGTGTATATTCTTCAAGCCCATCTTAATCGCGGCCCACCTCTGATCCGGTCAAATTCTGGTGATAACACATGCCCCCTGGTTTTGGAAATGTTAATTCCAAAATCACTCTGCTTTTTCTTCGTCGGGTCATGTCGTGGCAGAGCAGAACCGTCGCAGTATCCTTCATCATGATGCTTTGCCTTCTCAACTTCTCCGCAAGATTTGACAGTTCTTTGGCACCACTTCCTCGGAAACTGCTGCAACATTAACTCCCCCATATCCCATTATGTAACCGCGTCGAACAGTTCGCCTCTTCATCCTCTCGCTCCGTACTAGCCATCGGCAAAAAAACCCCTTCTTCTGTAGCCATGTCTTCTTCCTCCTCCTCCTCCTCGGCCACATCAGGTCTCTCCTACGTATCATCTCCCTCTCGTGAGCCAACGCCAGAGTGGGGCTCGTTGGCGGCGCACGACATCCTCGCCCCAACGACGTGGGACAAGGAGGACCACGATTCCTCCATCTGGTCCGAGGATGACAAGTCCTTGACCGACGGAGAGGACGACCTCCAATTCCTCGTCGACGGGGAGGAGGAGGCGGAGAGCGAGGACGACCGCTTCTCCTGGGACGACTTCACCTCCTCCGACGAGGAGGAGGAAGAGGAGGACGACACCTCCTCCGACGAATATCCGCCGGCAAAGCGCTTCCGCGCCTGGTGGGACGACGACGACGACGAGGAAGACGAGGCTCCCGTAGAGGGCTACGGGAGCAGCGATGAGGAGCCCGCCAGCAGCTGCGCCGGCGGCAGCGATGACGACGACGAGGGCAGCAACGGCCCGTAGATTTAGGAAGTAGTGCAGGACCAGTAGTAGTAGTACATTAGACATCGGATGATCTTTTTGAGAGTCATCGGCTCTTCCTTGTAAGATCTTTCTGTTAATCAATGAAAAATATTCCTCCGATTTGGTTGCTCCACTTTTAGTCATTCCGATTGCCAAAGTAGGTCAACGCACCAAGGACCGATAACAGAGTATCGGTCTTCCCCCAATAGATGCTCATACGGCCCAAATCAAAGATTAGACAGATTCAAGTAAACATTCCTCAATTTAGACTGTAACTTGGTGCCTGCTCATAACATTTTTCTAGCACTAGAGTCGATGACTACACATCGGCTGCGTTATTCTTAAGTCGATGACCATGCATCGACTCTTGCTTCATATATATACTTCTTTTGTCGGCTGATTCCATACATCGGCCCCCAAAATTCCATTCCTCAAGTTGATGTAAAAAAACTTTTTTACTGGCCAATTTAAAATCGGCCCCCATATCTCACTGCCCATCATCCCACATGCTTGGGAAATACTTCTTGAGATGTTGGCCATTGACGGCCACTGGGAATTTTACACCATCTAATTGCTCGAGCATGTAAGCATTGCCTTTTAAGACCTGGTCAACCCTGTACGGTCCGTGCCAGTTTGGAGACCATTTGCCATATGCCTTATCCTTAGTTCCCAACGGCAGTACAACTTCCCACACCAGATCACCAACCTGGAACTCCTTTGGCTTCACCTTCTTATTATATGCACGGGCAACCTTGGCCTTGTTCTCCTTAATCTTCTCAAGTGACCAGAGCCTGAGTTCTGTCAGATCCTCAACACTATCACTCATCAGGGCTGCATACTCTTCAGTTGTCAAGTCATTCTGAAACGTGACACGTCTCGACCCAGCCGTGATCTCCCAAGGTAACACGGCTTCTTGTCCATAGACCAGATGGTACGGCGAGGTCTTTACTGCTCCATGACATGACATGCGATAAGCCCACAAAGCTTCCGATAATACCTCATGCCAACGCCTAGGGTGCTCGTCGATTTTCCTCTTAATCAGCTTGATAAGGCTTTTGTTGGATGCTTCAGCCTGCCCATTCGCCTGAGCGTAGTATGGAGATGATCGGATCAGCTTAATTCCCATGTCATCGCAGAACTTTCTGAATTCTTTAGAAATAAAGACCGAACCTCCATCGGTCGTGATGGTCTGGGGAATTCCGAACCTATGGATGACATGCTCTTTCACGAAGTTGATAACATCCTCTGATTTTACTGACTTCATAGGGACGGCTTCCACCCATTTAGTAAAATAATCTGTAATGGCCAAGATCCATTCGTGGCCTTTGCTTGATGCAGGATGGATTTTGCCGATCATGTCCATGCCCCATCCTCGAAATGGCCAAGGCTTGATGATGGGGTTCATGGCCGATGCGGGTACCATCTGAATGCTCTCAAACCTCTGACATGCTTGACATCCTTTGTAGTAACTGAAACAGTCCTCAAGCATGGTGGGCCAATAAAACCCTGATCGCCTGATCAACCACTTCATCTTATGAGCCGATTGATGAGTTCCACAGGCGCCTTCATGTACCTCGTGTAAGAGCCGATTTGCCTCGGCTGTTCCCAAACATTTGAGAAGTAACCCTTCCAAGGTCCTGTAGAACATGTCATCTCCGATAAGGACATACTTCATAGCCTTGTACCTTATCCGTTTAGGTGCCCCCCGAGCCGGATCTTTCAAGTAATTGAAGATATCGGCTCTCCAATCGTCTGGCTCTATGAAATGTATCTGGACATCGGCTCCTTCCACCGTCTCCTTATAGCCTGATGCCATCTGTGCGAGATCGTTCGCCTCCGTATTCTGCGACCTCGGGACCCAGTTGAAGTTTATGTACCTAAACTGTGTCATCAGCTCGCGGCAATGCATCCATAACGGGAACAGTGACTCGCTCTCGCACTTGTATTCTTCCGTGAGCTGGGAGATCACCAACTTCGAGTCTCCAAAGAGTTCCACTGCTTCCGCCCCGGCTTCAATCAGCAACTCCATCCCCTTACATACCGCTTCATACTCAGCAACATTATTGGTGCAAGGGGTAGATAGCCTGATGGAGAAGGTGTAGGTTGCCCTCCGGGGTGACACGAGTAGGATGCCTATGCCGCAGCCACCGTCGCAAACCGATCCATCGAAGAACATGGCCCATGCACGTATAGATAGTGCGGCTATATTAGTGTTGATCCGTTCAGCGATTAGATCGGCTAAGGCCTGTCCTTTGATCGCTTTCGCGAGGTTGATATCGGAGATCCAATTCTGATAACGCAAATATCCATTTACCGAGTCGGCCTTTCAACACGGGAGCCGACAGCATGTGCTTGATGACGTCTGATTTGCAGATGATGATGATTTCTGCCGTCAGAAAGATGTGGCGAAGCTTGGTGCAGGTAAAAAATAGGCAGAGGCACAACTTCTCGATCTCCGGGTACCTCGTCTCTGCATCCAACATCCTTCTGCTGAGGTAGAAAGCAACTCTTTCCATGCCGTCATAGATCTGCACTACCACTGAGGCGATAGAAGTATCGGCTACTGACAGGTAAATATAAAATGGCATGTCTTGCTGGGGCAGAACCAACACGGGCGGCTTCGTTAGATATTCTTTAATCTCATCAAACGCTCGCTGTTGCTCTGCCCCCCGGTGAAACTCCTCATCAGGTTTGATTTTTACCAGTCCCATAAACGGCTCAATTCGTCCTGACAGATTAGAGATGAACCTTCTGACGAAATTGATTTTGCCGATGAGACTTTAGAGTTCCTTCTTGGTCGTCGGTGGCTTCATCGTTCGCACTGCCTCTTGACTTTTCAGGCCGATCTCAATTCCACATTCATGAACTAGGAAGCCCAGGAATTGACCGGCCGTCACACCAAAAGCACACTTCTTTGGATTCATTCTGAGTCCAAACTTTCTAGTTCGGTCCAGGATGCGTCGCAAATCCTCCAGGTGTCCTTCCACTGAGACAGACTTGACCACCACGTCGTCGATGTATATCTCCACCAACTTGCCGATCAGATCATGAAAGATATAATTCATGGCTCGTTGATATGTTGCACCGGCATTTTTCAACCCAAACGTCATGACTACATACTCGAACAAGCCCACCGCACCGGGTACTCTGAAGGCTGTCTTGTGTATATCTTCAGGAGCCATAAAAATCTGGTTGTAGCCGGCATTGCCATCCATGAAGCTTAAAACCTTATGGCCAGCCGCTGCATTGATCAACGTCTCAGCTACCGGCATAGGGTACTCATCCTTTGGAGTGGCTCTATTGAGATCGCGAAAATCTATGGCGACGCGCCATCGGCCGTCTTTCTTTTCCACAGGCACGATATTAGATATCCACTCAGCATGCATGCATGGCCTGATGAACCCGGCGCGCAACATCTTCTCAATCTCCTTCTTGACTTCTTCTAGAATTTCGGTCTTCATCTGCCGTACTCATTGCTGGAACGGCCGAAATCCTTTCTTGAGAGGTAGCCGATGCTCAACAATGCTCCTGTCTAGCCCGGGCATCTCTGTATAATCCCAGGCAAAACAATCTGGGTATTCTTTTAACAAAGCTATCATCAGGCTCCTCAGATGTGGATCTAACTTTTTGCTGATAAATGTTGGTCGTGGCTTATCCCCAGGACCAATGTCGACTTCTTCTAGCTCATCAGCCGATGTAAACCCATACCCTAGCTTTCCGTCACCTGTGAGATCGACACTGAATACAGGGAAAACGTATGGTAAGGATAATATGGGCCGATTGCTGGAATCGGCCTCCATTTTGATTGCAACCAGGATTTTTGGGAAGTGCCGGAGCCGGTCGCGTGGAACGGCTTCCTCTTTGTCCTTGTTATGAGAGCGGCTGCCCTCGTCTCTGTCCTTACCAGAGTGGTGCCCAGGTCCTACCATATTGATGCTGAACGAGAAACCTGGCTGGCACCTCTCAGGGTAAGTGCACTCCACCATGTTAACGGCGGGGAAAGGGTGTGTGTCGACTTTCATGGCGTACTGGCTGAAAGTTAGACGCCCTTGTTCTATCGCCATCTGGATCTGCTGACGCCACACCCTGCAGTCGTTGGTGGTGTGGGTGAACGTGTTATGCCATTTGCAGTATGGCTTTCCGTTCAGATCCTGTGCCGTGGGGATTTTGTGGCCTTCGGGTAACTTTAGCTGCTTCTCCTTAAGTAAGAGGTCGAAAATTTGCTCAGCTTTGGTCACGTCGAATTCAAACCCTCTTGGAGGACCTTGTGGCTTAACCCACTTGCGAGGACACGGGGCTTGCCCCCGAGTCCATTCAGCCACTGCTACCTCTTGATCTCCCGCAGAGCCTTCATCTTCATCTGCCTCAACCAGGACTACCGCACGCTTGCACTTATCCTGGTACAACTCTGGGTGGCGTTGTTCATATAATGACAGCCTCTGGACCATATGCGCCAGTGAAGGGTAGTCTGCTTGGGAAGCCATATCCTTGATCGGTGATGCGAGACCCACCACCGCCAACTCGACTGCTTCTTTTTCAGTCAAACGAGCCGAATAGCATCGGTTCCTAACGGTCCCGAAGCGCTGGATGTATTCGACACTCGTTTCTCCGCGCTTCTGTCGTACTTGTGCTAGATCGGCGATGCCAGCCTCGGAAGCCTCTGAGTGATACTGCATGTGGAACTGTTCTTCCAACTGCTTCCAAGTCGGATTGAGTCTGGTGGCAGCGATGTGTACCACCCGAACGCCGATCCTGTGAGGGACTATGCGAAGAACCTCACACGTAGTTCATCTGATGCTGAGATCGTGCCCAGCTGCGCCAAATATCGGCTCACATGCTCGATTGAGCTGGAGCCATCTGACCCACTAAACTTGGAGAATTCGGGGAGCCGATATTTGGGTGGTAGTGGGATCAAATCGTACTCGTTGGGGTACGGCTTGAAATAGCCGATTGCCCTCCTTTTCGGCACCATGCCGAACTGGTCTCTCAAGATTGTACTGATCTGATCCGCGGTGCTAGCTGCAGGAGTTGAGCCCTGAAGATTCGCTGGAGTGGCGTACTTAGCCAGCCATGCTTGCTTCTCAGGCTCTGAGCTAGCTGCAGGAGCTGCGCTCTGGAGGTTCGTCGGAGTGGCGTACTTAGCTAGCCACGTCTGCTTCTCAAGATCTGATCCAGGAGCTCCTCCTGCTGTTCCAGAAGTCCCTGCTGTTGCAGTCTGGTTCGTGAGTGTCCAATTACTGCAATCTGGCACGTATGTGCACGTGTACCCGTGAGGGATCTCCTTAGGCGCCTCATACAAGAACTGGTAATCACTAGGGTCACCACCGATCTTGTATACGACGAATGCCGGTGAACTCGGCACTTCTGGTGCTGCCAACGCGAACGGCAGCGGTGGTCGGGACTGGAGCGGTATCTCTCCTTGGTGAGTCCCTAGAGCAGGTCCTGACGGAGAGTACTGATGCCTCATGATTTCCTGGATCACCCGAAGGGCGACCCGCTCCAAAGTGTTCACCGGGCTCTCAGAATGGCGGTGCAGCGAATGAGCTACCATGAAATCAATCTCCTGACGCAGAGACCTGGTGCGTTCTTCTGAAGGGGTAGACAGGTCCACTCCATCGAGCGCGCCTTCAGGTGAGAACCCTTTCCACCTAATGCCGTGTGAGCGGGTCCTCTGGAAAGAGCCGATGAGGTCGGCCTCGAGGATAGCTTTGACCTGATCATACTTTTTCTTGAGCTCCTCAGTCAGATCTTCGTACGTGGTCGGAGTACCTTCCGCCATCTCAGATGCAGATGGCGATGCAGTTGATGTCGAAGACTGTCCCACCGGGCGTGCCAGAATGTGTTGCGGTCAGAAACCCACCGGCGAGCAACGACGGGCAACACCGTAGAGCCGGGAGGCTCCCAGAACTGCGGCTGGCCCTGGTCCCTCGAGCGACGGTCCGCAAAGCCTCGGCACGCACGTCCGATGCTGGTGCAAGGGCGTGCCACCTGACCTATACCTGATCAGGAAGGTGATGGATTTGCTTCGCTTAATTTCTGCATGGCATACACGTAAACATTAAATACGAGCCTCGATCGGCTCTCGGGTTGTCCCGTGAATCGGCTCAAGGAGCCGATCCACCCATGATTCGTATGAGGTCTACGATCACATGGTGGTCCTGCTTGATCAATATAAAGCTAAAACGACCTACGACGATTTAGGGTTTTCACCACATAATCGGAACATCCTACGCGTGATTGAGCCTGGCAGCTACGCATGGTGATAATAAACCAACCCTAGACAAGGCCTAAAAACCAACATGAAGTTGATCCCCGGAACATCTTATCTAGGGCCAGCAAACTACACCCTACGTGCTACTGGATCCTTCAACCCGTTTGCAAGGCCTAACTATGCAGATGTTAAACTAATCCTTGAAGAACAAGGAGCAAGCATAACAGATTGGATCTACTAAACAATGATCAAGCGAGGTGCCGCCCTTACACCTAAAATAGGCGTAAGGGCGGCTAGACGTCTAAGGGCTGCATGGACAAAAGCATGTGACACGATGAAACAATGCTAACCCTAACACATCTATGATAACTACGTTGCTCGCCATCAACAAGGCTTCAGCACGAGCAACGCATGAACAACGAATAAACGTATACTGCCTAGCGATCTAGGCAGCATGGTTCTTACCCGGAAGAAACCCTTGAAACAAGGGGTTGGCGATGCGCCTAGATTGGTTTGTGATGAACGTGATTGTTGTTTTTCTCAATAACCCTAGATACATATTTATAGTCCGTAGACTTTCTAACGTGGGAATAATCCCAACCGTGCACGAGCCAAATTCTATCTAACCGACACGTATCCTACTATATTTACAGATACACGGGCAAACTAGCCCAAACTTTGTATACAAGGCCGATTCATGTATATCTTCCGTGTATATTCTTCAAGCCCATCTTAATCGCGGCCCACCTCTGATCCGGTCAAATTCTGGTGATAACACTTCTATCGATTGTTGATCTTTTGCTTGCACTTCTACCTATTTGGTCTTTTGCTTGCACTTCTATCAACCTTCCGGTCTTTTCGCCCTTCTAGATCTATCGGGATTCGACTTGTCGATCTCTTTGCGGGACTTCTACCGGAAGGTCTTTTCTCGCAACCTCTATCGAGTTGGTGGTTCGGGCCAACGAGGGAAAACCGATTTGTGTACGTGTGTGTGTTGTATCCCCACGATTCCCCTCCGCGTTCATCGTGTTCATCGTGTTCATCCACCTCCCCCACGAGTTCCACCCAAATCCGTGAAGATTTGGGCACATCCTTGGGCTTAGCCCTTATCAAGCAGCCTCTGATGCATCGGCGGAGGAGGCGGCGACGTCCGTTGAGGGGACGGCGGCGACGTCGTTGAGGGTACGGCGTCGAAGAGGGAGGCATCGCGCTTGGAGCCGACGGCGCCGTGGACGATGGGATTGGCATTCTCTTTGTCCATCTCGCCGGCAGAGGAGAGGGAGAGGGAGAGGGTTTTTTTGCTTTGGAGAAGATGATGGGACGTGAGAGAGACGGCGTTGCGTGGGCGAGTGAGAGTGACAGAGATAGTGGGAGGAGGCGTCTATAAAGGCGAGGGGTGGTTAATGCGACCCGCGTCCTACGCGTCCACCGTGGCACGTCTGCACGTCTTGGACTTCTGCAATGCGACACGCGTCCACGATTGCACATCTTCGACTTCTGCACCGCGACCCGCGTCTACGCGTCAACAATTGCACGTCTTCCATTTCTGCACCGCAACACGCGTCCTCGAGTCTAACCTTGGAAATTTAGATATACTCAGGTATAACCTCGAGTATTATACTAGCATTTTTTGTGTGCTCAGTTTTTCCCTTGAGTGCTAATACTGGCTAGTGCAATATGTTCAGTTTTACCCTCAAGTGGCTGATCAACAGACAGTCAACAAATGGGACTAACTAGTTAAATGAGTCATTTAATGTGCAAAAAATTCCGAAAAATAGTGGCACATACTCATGGAGTCTTTACCAAAAATTGCCAGTTCTCAAAACATAGATAAGTCATAGATAAATCAAGTTTTACCACAAATTTCCACTTCTCAAAGGCCTTCTCAAATCACCTAGTAGCTATGAAGGTGCATGGTTTTCCACAATAAGCCCTCCCCAAAACAGCTTTCCCCAAAACATACTTTGTCTAAATAAGGCCACAATTCTCACACTCATGTATATTTGTATTGCAAATAGTTTGAGATAGGCCAAGATGGGTTTCATTGTACAAAACACGCATTTTCCATTTTTAAAATCTCATATTTGAATCCCTTATTCTGTTTAGTACACAGGTGCCCTTGGTTTCTTGATACTACTCAGTTTTGCCCTCTTCTTCCACAAATTCTCGCACACGTGCAACATTGCCCTGATTGGTCTAGCCCATGTCACGCGGATCGTGCCCGCCGACCGTTGATCGTATGATCTAACGGGCAGGATAACCCCTCTCTCTCTCTCTGTCGGCGGTTACCTTCCACTCTCTAAGTATGTTAAAGGGTGGTTTTCTGTACTCATTTTCACGCGCTAAAAATTATAAACTCTTTTAGCCATTACTTTTCACGCAAAAAATGATAAACCATCACCGATTTGTTGTAGCCATTAATTTTCACGCAAAAAATGATAAACCATCACCGATTTGTTGTAGCCATTAATTTTCACGAAAAAATTGATAAACCATCACCGATTTGTTGTATCCATTACTTTTCACGCAAAAAATGATAAACCATCACCGATTTCTTGTAGCTATTACTATTCACGGTAAAAATGATATCTATCTCTGTATTTGAAGTTTGGAAGGGTTCACCATCTACTTATGTTAACTTTCGAGGTTTTGACCTGAAAACAAATGGGTATTATAAAGGGAAATAAAATTTCAAAAAAATGTAAAAATGAAACAATCTACCTATCTTTGTATAGAAGATCGTCTGTATGATTTTTGAGGTCATTTAGAGAAGGTAGAAAAAATCCCTTTTGAGAAGGTCGAAAAAACCAAACTTGTTACAAAAGCTGGTTTCAGTGAGACCTAACCAAATTTGGCATACATTATGTCATATCTATAACAACAAGGAATTTCTAAAAGGGAAAGTTTCACAAAATTTGAAATTTAGGGCGAAAATGATGCCATACATGATGCTGTTTTTCGAGGTTTTGACCTGAAAATCAATTGGGTATTATAAAGGGAAATAAAAAGTTCGGAAAATGTAAAAACGAAACAATCTATCTATCTATGTATAGAAGATCAGCTGTATGAAATTTGAGGTCATTTAGACAAGGTAGAATAAATCACCTTGTTAGAAAAGCTGGTTTTAGTGAGACGAAACGGCATGCGTTTAAGCAAAGTGATTTTTTCGAACATCTCCAAATGACCCCAAATTTGTCATACATGATGCCATACGTGCAACAACAAGGAACCCTACCTAAAAAGTGTCAAAAAAGTTTGCCCAACCGTATAGCTCTATCAAAAAGAACCTCACCATGGCGCTAGTATAATTTTGGGCTTAGTTACAAACTTTCGTTACCTAACATTCAACACGAAACTTGTTTCAAATCACTTTTGGCGTACAAGAAACAAATCCCACCTTGATTCGAGCACCACAGCCTCCAAACGATGCCGATGCCGATATCGGCATGGTCAGAACGGCTATGCTCGCCGCCATCGCTAGGTCACCGTCGGGATGCACCCTCAATCCCGTCCCCTCATTCGATCACCGACACACCGAGAGATACCGCCGAGGCCAATGCCGAACGTACATGCTGATGCCAATGCCGAACATGCATGCACGCCGGCTGTGGGCACGGCCATGCCGCCCCGCTATGCTCGGACGCCACGGACCACCGCGAGGTCTTTCCCTTCGCCACCACACTCTTCTAGCACCCATCTATACACGCCGGAAAGGAGAGACACTAGTTTTCTCTACATTGCTCGCGTTCGTGTCGGACACGGTCAGTCAAAGTTTTGAGGTAGTCGTCGATGTCGTCGACCATTTCTTCTCTTCTTTGCATGGTTAAACGCGTCTAGTTCATATCTATCTAATGCGTCTGGTCTCGTCTCATGCAGTTCTTTGTGGACGTCGATCTCATCTCGGCACCCCGCAGGCCACCTTCTCCGTGCCATCGCTGTAGAGCTCCGTTTAAAAATCTATTCCTATCCGTGTATTGCCCCTTGTATCAGCGCCATTGCCCACTTGTCATTCGATATACCGAAACCCCACTCGTGCGCGTTTTGGTCAGGGATACATCGATGCTTACGGTCAAACAAAGATGGATGGTCTGACGTGTCTTTGCGGGCTCTACGTGGCCCCACTAGTCAGAAGATAACGGTCAACCGTCGGACAACCGGCCGTTACAGCACCTGTGATGGTTTCAGACAAGGTCTTGGGAAAAACTGAGTAAAAACTAAGGAGCTGGGGAAAACTGAGCACAACTAAGGAACCGAGGGCATGAAAATAGAAATCCCTTCTAACTAATATACTCACTTTGTTTGTTTTGATGAGTTTTACCAGAAAGTAAGGAAGTATCTGAACATATTTTTGCATGTCAATATAAATGTCTCTTGAAATAATGCACATTCCCCGGCCTAAAGTTAATTGCCTGCCATATTCATTTTCAGGGACGCCCATTTTTTTCAGGTATGTATCTCTTCCACACATGTTTAAGGGAATTTCTGACAACCAAGATTCAATCGCTAGCTGTGTTACGTTCAACCATGTTCTTCTGTTCTGCATATAAAGGTTGTCTGAATGAGTCCGTTCTTGGTTGATTCCCTAAAGATTGATAAGAGTTGCAGTTAGCTGCGGATTTTGAAGTATATGACTGAGCTTAAGTTCCTATACGTTTTCATCATAGTTCTCATCACGTTTTATTACCTGTTCATTTCATTTTGATTTTCTACTCTACAGCGCAATCAGAAATTCAAGTCTACGATTTGAAGTTAAATAAATTAATATGAAGGTGAAAATTAGCTGATCGGTGTATTAACTCTTCCAGTATTAAAATGACCATTCTGGATGCATACATCAGTAAGTGCAATTTATGGTTTTTTCAGCTTTTCATGTAGTTAACACTTTCAGAAAATGTCTACTACACTATCTTGAGATTTGTGTTTTCACCATTGAAATGTTCAAATTTACAGATCTCGGAGAGCTATAGATACCTTCATCACAAATTGTAGACGTACGGTTGGATGAAACATGGGCTTTAGTTTCACTGAATAAGTTACATTGTGTTCATTGGCTAATAAATAGTACACTATATTCTATGCATACCTCGATGAATTCTATATGTAGGGCTGTTGCCTTTTGGTCAACATAAAAAGACGTAAAAATGATACTTGGTGTTTTTGTAAATTAACATTACTCAGTGCTTGTAACGTTATATTGAAATGTCTTGCCTATATTTGCTTGAATACCGATATATGCCAAATCATGGATTCCTTGATAGAATTTGTTTTGATATTATTTTCCTTATTTGGTATATAGCTTTCTAAATATTTAGCTGAATATCCCGCAGCAACGCGCGGGGTATCATCTAGTTTAATAATTACTATGACCGGGTCGTATCGGTAAGACCTGACTCAAGCAATGTTTAATTTGTAAGGCCTAGCCTTATCTCTACCTTGGAGAGCAATTGTACATAAGTTGTAGAGTACTTCCTCTATCCTGAAATAAAAGACGGTTCTAAATTCCGCTAGTTAACGATTTATAACTTTAACTTGGATTTGTACATATAACATATCAACAAAATCTGTATATGTATATATGAAAGAAAGAGATTTGCAAAATAAATGCAGTGATACCTTTTGTACATTCCAAATCCATATAGTTTGGTGATATTAGTGATCAAAGTTGTGCATAAAAGCTCGAAAAAAAATATGCATTGCATTTTGAGACGGAGGAAGTATCTTGTAACAAGTTACCATATAAAAAGGTAGCAGCTTTATAAATGCAGCCTGGCAATTTTGAAATAAAAAAAATTACCAAGATATACTAACATGTCTCTAGTTGTGAAAATTTCTTTTGAGACAACACCGATAGTGAAGACAAATTGTAAATCGGCTTCACGGTTTTAGAGGTAAAATAGTTTGAGGTTTTAAGATTACCTAAAAGCTTGATGATGACATCATTTTTTTTGGTTTCTGTATACATGCAAGTGGTCAAATATAAGATATGTGAGGAAAGGAGATGTCACACTCTAGGAACACGGGGCAAAAAGTCGCTCCCTATTTTGCTCCTTTCGTTAATGTGTTAGTGGAGTAATACATCTTTTTCTTGTATGGACACTTTATTTGGATCTCTGTTTTTAGTTGAGCTTATTATATACGAAATACAATTGCATCACCTGCATACTGCCATTTTTAAGTTATTGTTGAGTAACATGTTGTACTAGGTATAGGTCCCCGTGTTTGTCAGGGTTGTACCTGTAATTGTACATGTGTCCTCCTATATATACATGAGCAGCCGGCCCTATTGGTGTTGTGCAATCTCCAATAACTCTTCTACATGGTATCAGAGGCCCCTCGGGTCTTGACCTAGCCGCCGCCCTCTCCCCCCTAGGGTGCCGCCGGCCTTCCTCCTCCCAGCCCTAGCCGCCGCCCCTCTCCTCCTTGGGCGCCGCCGGCTCCACCCCACCCCTAGCCCTAGCCGCCGCCCCTCCCCACCCCGGGCGCCGCCAGCCTCCACCCCAACCCTAGCCCTAGCCGCTTCCGCCTCCCACCACCACCACCACCGCTTCCGCCATGGCCGGTTTCTCCTCCTCCGGCTCCGACCCCTTCAACTCCTCCCGCTCCGGTAGCAGCAACCCCTTCGCCGGCCCCTCCGTCGCCGTCATCCGCGACATCCCCATCGCCGAGCGCGTGCCGGTGAAGCTTGATGCGCATAGTTAACACGTCCGTTGGGAACCCCAAGAGGAAGGTGTGATGAGCACAACAGCAAGTTTTCCCTCAGTAAGAAACCAAGGTTTATCGAACCAGTAGGAGCCAAGAAGCACGTTGAAGGTTGATGGCGGCGGAGTGTAGTGCGGCGCAACACCAGGGATTCCGGCGCCAACGTGGAACCTGCACAACACAATCACAGAACTTTGCCCCAACGTAACAGTGAGGTTGTCAATCTCACCGGCTTGCTGTAAACAAAGGATTAGATGTATAGTGTGGATGATGATGATTGTTTGCGAAGAACAATAAAGAACAATTGCAGTAGATTGTATTTCAGATGTAAAGAATAGGACCGGGGTCCATAGTTCACTAGTGGTGTCTCTCCCATAAGATAGCAGATGTTGGGTGAACAAATTACAGTTGGGCAATTGACAAATAAAAAAGGCATAACAATGCACATACATATATCATGGTGAGTACTATGAGATTTAATCAGGGCATTACGACAAAGTACATAGACCGCTATCCAGCATGCATCTATGCCTAAAAAGTCCACTTTCAGGTTATCATCTGAACCCCTTCCGGTATTAAGTTGTAAACAACAGACAATTGCATTAAGTATGGTGCGTAATGTAATCAACACAAATATCCTTAGACAAAGCATCGATGTTTTATCCCTAGTAGCAACAGCACATCCACAATCTTAGAACTTTATGTCACTATCCCAGATTTAATGGAGGCATGAACCCACTATCGAGCATAAATACTCCCTCTTGGAGTCACAAGTATCAACTTGGCCAGAGCCTCTACTAGCAACGGAGAGCATGCAAGAACATAAATAACATATATGATAGATTGATAATCAACTTGACATAGTATTCAATATTCATCGGATCCCAACAAACACAACATGTAGGATTACAAATAGATGATCTTGATCATGATAGGCAGCTCACAAGATCTAACATGATAGCACAATGAGGAGAAGACAACCATCTTGCTACTGCTATGGACCCATAGTCCAGGGGTGAACTACTCACACATCGATCCGGAGGCGATCATGGCGATGAAGAGACCTCCGGGAGATGATTCCCCTCTCCGGCAGGGTGCCGGAGGCGATCTCCTGAATCCCCCGAGATGGGATTGGCGGCTGCGGCGTCTCTGGAAGGTTTTCCGTATCGTGGCTCTCGGTACTGGGGGTTTCGCGACGAAGGCTTTAAGTAGGCGGAAGGGCGGGTTAGGAGGCCACACGAGGGCCCCACACGCCAGGGCCGCGCGGCCAGCACCTGGGCCGCGCCGCCCTGTTGTGGCGGCGCCTCGTGGCCCCACTTCGTCTCTCCTTCGGACTTCTGGAAGCTTCGTGCAAAAATAGGACCCTGGGCGTTGATTTCGTCCAATTCCGAGAATATTTCCTTACTAGGATTTCTGAAACCAAAAACAGCAGAAAACAACAACTGGCTCTTCGGCATCTTGTCAATAGGTTAGTGCCGGAAAATGCATAAATATGACATATAATGTGTATAAAACATGTGAGTATCATCATAAAAGTAGCATGGAACATAAGAAATTATAGATACGTTTGGGACGTATCAAAGCTCTCCACCACCGCTGCCAACTTCTTCCCGTGGAAGACGTACTTCGGGCTGCTCTTCCGCGAGTATGATCTCCTCGATCACGTCGACGGTATCATCGACCTCCTCGCCATGCCGCACGACCCCGAGTGGCTCGCGATCGACGCCACCATCATCCGCTGGTTCTACCAGACCGTCTCCAACGACATCTTTCGCACCGTCATCCGCGACGGTGACTCCGCCCATACGGTCTGGGCTAAGATCACCGGTCTCTTCACCGACAACAAAATCCAGCGGGTCACCTTCCTCCAACAGGAGTTCTTCGGCACCCACCAGAACGACATGTCTCTCGACGAGTACGCCCTCAAGCTGAAGAGCCTCTCCGACGAGCTCCGTGACTTGGAGTTCCCGATCGATGACAAGATCATGCTCTCCACCCTGTCGGCTGGTCTCGACGAGGATCTCAGCAACGCCGCCTCCAACCTCACGCTCCTCACCACGCCCACCTTCGAGCAGGCCGTGGCCTACCTGCGCCTCGAGGAGCGCCGCCTCAAGCATCTCTGGGCTCGGGTGGCCCATACCGCCTTTGTCGCCGGCTTCTCCCGCTGTGCCCAGGCTCTCGCGGCCCCGCGCCTCGCCCCACGGGACCGCCGCCAGGTTTCCCCGCAGCTGGTCACCAGGCCGGTCAGACCGGCCCCTGGACCGGCCAGTCCGGTCACCAGGCCGGCCAGACCGGGTCGTGGACCGGTCCAGCCGGCGCCCAGGCCGGTCAAACCGGCTCCTGGACCGGGCAGGCGGCCACTTCTGGCGGTGGTCGCCGCGGACGTCGTCGCCGTGGCGGTGGTGGCAACGGCGGTGGCAATGGTGGCGCCAACGCCACCGCCCCCGCGCCTCGTCCACCTCAGCACACCGACCCTCCGCCATGGACCGCTGGTCACAATCCATGGACCGGGGTCGTTCACGCCTACACCATGCCCATGCCGCGCACCCCCTACCCGGGCATCATGGGGCCGCGTCCGGCTACCCACCAGGCCTTCTACGCGGTGCCCCAGCCCGCCCCGGCCTACGCCGCCCCCTCGAGCTCGGCCTCATGGGACCCCGCGCTCCTGACCGCCCTCCTGAGCGTTCCCTCCGCTGGGACGTATGGGGGCGGTGGCGACTGGTTCATGGACACCGACGCCTCCGCGCATATGGCTGCGCACCCCGGTAACCTCTCGCTTTCTACACCCGCTTCCACTTCCTCTCGCATCATCGTTGGCAACGGTCATGCTCTTCCCATTACTCACACCGGTTCTGTCTCTTTTCCTTCCACTTCCACTCCTCTCTCCCTAAATAACGTTCTTGTTTCTCCTGACTTGATTAAAAATCTTGTTTCCGTTAAGTCCCTCTGTCGTGATAATCCTGTGACTGTGGAATTTGACGCCTTTGGTTTTTCTTTCAAGGATGGTCATACTCGGATGCTCCTCCACCGATGTGATAGCCCCGGCGATCTGTACCCTGTTGGTTCCGCCTCCACCGCCACCGGCAGCCCACTCGCCCTCTCCGCCGGCGTCGACCTCTGGCACGCCTGCCTCGGCCATCCTAGCTCCGCCACTCTGCATCAAATAATGCAAGGCTTCTCCTTTACTTGTAATAAAACGGATGCCCACTCTTGTGAAGCATGTCGTCTAGGCAAACATGTTCGCCTCCCATTTAGTTCCTCCTCCACAGTCGCGTCTTTTCTGTTTCAACTTATTCATAGTGATGTTTGGACCTCGCATGTCCCGAGTAATTCTGGTTATAATTATTATCTAGTGATTCTTGATGATTACTCGCATTTTGTATGGACTTTTCCCCTTCGTCGTAAATCCGATGTTGCCACCACCCTCACCGCCTTCTTCGCCTTTGTTTACACTCAGTTCGGTCGCCCCATCCACGCCTTGCAAAACGACAACGGCAAAGAGTTCGACAACATCACCATTCGCTCACTTCTCGCCGCCCATGGCGCCGTCTTCCGCCTCACGTGTCCATACACCTCTCCACAGAATGGTCGTGCCGAACGGATGCTTCGTACCCTCAACTACTGCGTCTGCACCCTTCTGTTCCATGCATACATGCCCCCACGATTCTGGCCAGATGCTCTTGCCACGGCGACTCTCCCCGTCAACATCCGCCAGTGTCGTGTGCGTTGGTCATACACGCCGCATCATCTACTCTACGGTGCACCGCCTGCCTACGTTGACCTTCGCATCTTTGGCTGCCGGTGTTATCCTAACACTGCCGCCACCGCCGCGCATAAGCTTGCGCCGCGCTCTCTCCCTTGTGTGTTTCTCGGCTATCCCGCCAACACCAAGGGCTACCGCTGTTACGACCCAGTCTCTCATCGTGTCCTCACCTCCCGGCACGTGTACTTTGACGAGTTGGTTTTTCCGTTTCAGTAGGGACTTTTGGCGACACCTCCGACGACGCCCCTGGCGCCCGCTGGCCCCCTTGTGGCCGCACGCCAACGACTGACCGTGGCGGCCCCCTCTGCGCCGGCCCCGCCTGGTCCCTCGGTGTCTCCGTCTCCCACGGCGCCCCCTGCGCCCCCGTTGCCCGCGGCGCCCGCGTCGCCCCCGACGCCACAGTCGCCCGCGACGCCCGATGCGCCTCCGGCGCCCCCGTCGCCCGCGGTGTCTCCTTCGGCCGCGTCTTCATCGGCCGCCTCGTCGCCCACCTCGCCGCCCGTTGCTGCGCCCCCTGAGCCCATTCTCACCCGCGCACATGCGGGCGTGCGGCGGCCGTCTACACGCTACCCCGCTGACCAGTACGTCTGCACGGCGTCCCCGTCCGCCGCTTCTGCCTTCTGGGCCAGCGGCGACAGTGTCCTGCCGCATGATGGCGGCGCACCTCCCAGCCGCTCGCCTGGTCACTAGGCCGGTCCGACCGGCCCCGCGATCGGCCTGGCCGGCCCAGGACCCGGTCAAACCGGCCATGCCACCGGCCGGCCCGGTCAAAACCGGCCCTCGGACCGATGCCAACCGGAGTGGTGTCCAGGGGCTTCCGCCCCCTCGCCCGGTCGGCCACCCGGTCCAACCGGCCCACCCGGCCACCAGGCCGGTCCAGCCGGCCCGTCGACCGGCCCGGCACCTGCTGATGCGTCCACCTCTGCCCTCTCACAGGTGCCCACCTCGGCTCGCGCCGCCTTGCGCGACCCGCACTGGCGCGCTGCCATGCAGGAGGAGTACGATGCGCTGCAGCGTAACCGGACCTGGGAGCTGGTTCCAGGGCCCCCTCGCGCCAACATCATCACCGGCAAATGGGTCTTCAAGCACAAGATTGGCTCCAATTGTACTCTCGAGCGCTAAAAGGCGCGCTGGGTCGTGCGCGGCTTTCGGCAACGCGCCGGTGTCGACTTCACGGATACGTTCGCCCCGGTTGTCAAACCGGGCACGATCCGCACGGTGTTGCACCTTGCCGCCTCTCGCGCGTGGCCGGTACATCAGATGGACGTCTCCAACGCCTTCCTTCATGGCCATCTGTCGGAGCAGGTGTACTGCCAGCAGCCCATCGGCTTCGTCGACGCCGACCGCCCTGACGACGTGTGCTTGCTCTCTCGGTCCTTGTATGGACTGAAGCAGGCGCCTGGTACCAGCGCATCGCCGGCTTCCTGCATCATCTTGGTTTCCGCTCCACGCGTTCCGATGCGTCGTTGTTCGTGTACCGGACCGGCAACGACATGGCCTACCTGCTGCTCTACGTCGACGACATCATCCTGACGGCCTCCACCGCTGGTCTTCTTCGACAGCTCACCGACAGTCTTCGCGCTGAGTTCGCGTTGAAGGATCTCGGACCGCTCAACTACTTCCTCGGCATCGAGGTTGTCCGGCGTGCGGACGGGTTCTTCCTTCATCAGCGGAAGTATGCCCACGAGCTCCTCGAGCGTCCAGGGATGCTTAACTGCAACCCTGCCCCGACTCCTGTCGACACGAAGGCCAAGCTCTCAGCCAGTGATGGGTCGCTGGCCTCCGACGCGCCGTTCTACCGCTCCATCGTCGGTGCCCTCCAGTACTTGACGTTGACACATCCGGAGCTCCAGTATTCTGTGCAGCAGGTGTGCTTGCATATGCATGCCCCTCGGGATGCTCATTGGGCCGCGGTGAAGCGGATTCTCCGCTACGTTTGTGGCACCATGGGCTTCGGCTTGTCGCTGTATGCTTCGCCCTCGACGTCGACCGACCTCGTTGCCTACTCGGACGCGGACTGGGCGGGCTGCCCGGACACGCGCCGCTCCACTAGCGGATACTGCGTCTACCTCGGCTCATCGCTCGTCTCTTGGTCCTCCAAGAGGCAGCCCACCGTGTCTCGCTCCAGTGCTGAGGCCGAGTACCGCGCCGTGGCTAACGTTGTGGCTGAGTGCACATGGCTTCGTCAGCTTCTGTCCGAGCTCTCTTGCTCGTTGACAAGGCTACGGTGGTCTTCTGCGACAACGTGTCGGCTGTCTACCTCTCCGCCAACCCCGTTCATCATCGGTGCACCAAGCACATCGAGTTGGACATCCACTTTGTTCGTGAGCAAGTTGCCCCCGGTCGCGTTCGAGTTCTTCACGTACCAACGTCTCAGCAGTTTGCCGATATCATGACGAAGGGATTGCCATCCACGACTTTTCCTGAGTTTCGCTCCAGTCTATGTGTCGGTGCCGACCCTTCGACTGCGGGGGGGGTGTTGAGTAACATGTTATACTAGGTATATGTCCCCGTGTTTGTCAGGGTTGTACCTGTATTGTACATGTGTCCTCCTATATATACATGAGCAGTCGGCCCTATTAGTGCTGTGCAATCTCCAATAACTCTTCTACAATTATTTTCAGGATTTTCTATGATCATTACAAAACTTTTAATAATGTTTTAAAGTTAGAGCATCTCCAGTCGCGTCCCACAAACCGTCCCCCAAAGAGCGCTGGATCGAGCGTTTGGGGGAAGTATTTTGTTCGTGCCGCGTTTGGAGGACGTCGCTCCCTAGACGCGTCCCCCAAACGCCGCCCCCAATTAGAAATTCAAATTGTTGCATTCAAAAGAGATCGTTCCCGCTGAATCCTCGCGATCAGAGTAGCGGCGATCAAAGTACTGGGCGCGCGATCATATTACAGACCGGTGGTGCATGGTAAATTAGAAGAAGGGGTTGGGCGACGGCGACGTATCCTGAGTCGACGTAGGCCCATCGATCACGATGACCTCGTCGCGATTTGCCCGGTGTTGTGCATGCTCCGTCTGCTCCGTCGCTGTCGTAGAGGCCGACGCAGGTGTAGCAGTAGAAGATGCGTCAGCCGGCTCTTGCTCCGCGGTTGCTACCGCTGCTGCTGCCTGGGCTGCCACGTCGGCCGCAGCGTCGGCCGCCGCCATTTTGGCTTCGATGTCGTCGAGGATCTGGCCTTTGAAGAAGTTGTGCGCCGCCTGCGTCCGGGGAGACATTCCCTCTGTCGACGCTCTCAGCAGGGACATGTCGTCCCTGCGTTTCTTGAGCTCCAACTTCTCCTCTTGCCTCTTGAGCAGCTCCGCCCACCTATCGTTGGCCTTTTTGTGGCGGGAGAGAAAGGTCGAGGAGACGTCGGCGAGGCATTTTGTGATCGACGCATGCGTCTTCTCAGACGACGCGGCGTCGTCCAAGGCGGTCTTGGCAGCCTTGTTGCCAGTAGGACACTCTGCCGACGTTGCCAGCGGCGCGTCTAGATCAATGGCGTCCTTCCCCTTGGACAGCGACAGGCGCGTCAACCGCCATTTCTCGTTCACTTTGAGGTTGCTATAGCAATGCATCAGCGCGAAAGACTTGTGACCTTCCGACTTCCTCCGGTAAACCTCCATGGCCCTGTCAAACTAACCAAAGGAAGCGGAATCATTTCATCGAACACAATGTAGGCGCTACAGATTATGGAAGAAAGAGTCGTACCAGTTGGGCGACATCAGCGCCGCTGTCGGCTCTGGTCACTATGTTGTGATCGTACCCATGGAAGGAGTTCACCGACGCCTGGATGATGGCCCATCGCGTCGACATTGCCTTTTGGCTCCTCTTCATTGTCACTTTGTTGTACTCGCTCTTGATGAGCTTGCGCTCATCGAACTCGGCCTTGATCCTCGCCCAATACTTCCCGTACTTTTGGTTGGCTTCGATGATGGAGTCATGGCTCACCGTCGACCATGACTCGCACAGACATTGATCCTCCAGAGACGTCCACTTGGGGCCTCGTGTGCCCGACGCCTTCTTCTTCTTTTTCTTCTTCGTCCTCACGCCGTCCGCGTCTACCTCCACGAGATCATCGTCATCGGCACCCTCCTCGTCCTCTTCCTCGTCGCCCTCTTCGTCCTCGTCGTCGTCCTCATCGTCGTCCTCCACCCCCTCCTCTTCCTCGTCCTCCTCGTCCTCACCCCCGTCCTCCTCCTCAGCACCGGCGCCGTCGAATTCGAGCAGCCCCCTGCGGCCAGTGAAAGGGTCGCCGTCCGGACCGGGTCCTGGCTCGCACTGCTCGTACACCGGGGAGTAGAGGTTGTTGGGGTTGAAGCCGCCATGCGGCATCGCATCCTGGTAGTGGGGCGACAAGTTAGGCGTCACGCACCCGGGAGTGGCGGAGGGGCCATCGTTGTAGAAGGCGGATGTCGAAGGAGAGATCACTCCCGGAACATACGACGGCGCGGACGTACTCCATGGGCTCGCGTTGGTGGCGGCGATACACTCGGCCGTTATGTGCTGGTGCTGGCGCACCGCCAGAGCCTTCTTCTCCTGCTCCGCCGCCCTCCGTCCTTTCCGCTCCGCCGTCGCCATCTTCCGGCACAGACAATCTTGCTGCCATTGATCATCGGTCCATCCTTCCGGCTTCTTCTTCGGAGGCGGCGCCTTCCGCGGCTTCGCGAACAACGCTTTCGCCCCCTTTCGTCCCATTGCCCGGTGGCTTCTTGGCCGCTTTCTTGGCCATCTTTTTGGGGGCTATCGGCGGCGCCATGGAATGGGAGAGGGTAGCAGCGACGGGTTGACGGCTGAAGGGACACGGATGTCGCCTAGAGGGGGTGAATACGCGGTTTAAAACTTTTACGAGATGGGCTTAACAAATGCGAAATAAAACTAGCGTTTACTTTGTCAATCCCAAAGCCTATATACTATGGTTCACCTATGTGCACCAACAACTTATGCTAAGCAAAGGTTCACCTATGTGCACCAACAACTTATGCCAAGCAATACAAGCAACTATGTGATAGCAAGATATATAACTTCAAGCACGATGGCTATCACAAGGTAAAGTGCATAAGTAAAGAGCTCGGGTATAGAGATAACCGATGCACGCGGGAGATGATGATTTATCCCGAAGTTCACACTCTTGCGAGTGCTAATCTCCGTTGGAGAGGTGCGGTGGCTGATGACGCGTGAAGCACACGTCCGTTGGGAACACCAAGAGGAAGGTGTGATGCGTACAGCAGCAAGTTTCCCTCAGTAAGAAACCAAGGTTTATCGAACCAGTAGGAGATGAAGGCCACGTGAAGGTTGTTGGTGGAGTGTAGTGCGGCGCAACACCAGGGATTCCGGCGCCAACGTGGAACCTGCACAACACAATCACAATACTTTGCCCCAATTTAACAGTGAGGTTGTCAATCTCACCGGCTTGCTGTAAACAAAGGATTAAACGTATGGTGTGGAGAATGATGTTTGTTTGCAAAGAACAACAGAGAACAGAGATTGCAGTAGATTGTATTTCAGATGTAAAAAAATGGACTGGGGTCCACAGTTCACTAGTGGTGTCTCTCCAATAAGATAAATAGCATGTTGGGTGAACAAATTACAATTGGGCAATTGACAAATAAAGAGGGCATAACAATGCACGTACATATCATGATGACTACTATGAGATTTACTTAGGGCATTACGACAAAGAACATAGACCGCTATCCAGCATGCATCTATGCCTAAAAAGTCCACCTTCGGGTTAGCATCCGCACCCCTTCCAGTATTAAGTTGCAAACAACAGACAATTGCATTAAGTACTGTGCGTAATGTAATCAACACAAATATCCTTAGACAAAGCATCCATGCTTTATCCCTAGTGGCAACAACACATCCATAACCTTAGAATTTTCTGTCACTGTCCCAGATTCAATGGAGGCATGAACCCACTATCGAGCATAAATACCCCCTCTTGGAGTCACAAGTATCAACTTGGCCAGAGCCTCTACTAGCAACGGAGAGCATGCAAGATCATAAACAACACATATATGATAGATCAATTAATCAACTTGACATAGTATTCCATATTCATCGGATCCCAACAAACACAACATGTAGCATTACAAATAGACGATCTTGATCATGATAGGCAGCTCACAAGATCTAAACATGATGGCACAAGAGGAGAAGACAACCATCTAGCTACTGGTATGGACCCATAGTCCAAGGATGAACTACTCACGCATCAATCCGGAGGCGGGCATGATGATGTAGAGTCCTCCGGTGATGATTCCCCTCTCCGGCAGGGTGCCGGAGGCGATCTCCTAAATCCCCCGAGATGCGATTGGCGGCGGCGGTGTCACAGTAACTTTTCTCGTATCGTGGCTCTCGGTACTAGGGTTTTCACGATGGAGAGAATAAATAGGAGAAGGGGCAGAGTCGGGGGACGCTCGAGGGGCCCACCCCGTAGGGCGGCGCGGCCATGGGTGGGGCCGCGCCCCCCTAGGGTGTGGCCGCCTCGTCGCCCCTCTTCGTCTCCTCTTCGGACTTCTGGAAGGCTCCGTGGAAAATAAGACCGTGGGCTTTTGTTTCGTCCAATTCAGAGAATATTTCATGTGTAGGATTTCTGAAACCAAAAACAGCAGAAAACAGGAACTGACTCTTCGGCATCTTGTTAATAGGTTAGTGCCGGAAAATGCATCAAAATGATATAAAGTGTATATAAAACATGTGAGTATTGTCATAAAACTAGCATGGAACATAAGAAATTATAGATACGTTTGAGACGTATCAAGCATCCCCAAGCTTAGTTCCTACTCGCCCTCGAGTAGGTAAACGATAACAAGGATAATTTCTGAAGTGACATGCTACTATCATAATCTTGATCAATACTATTGTGAAGCATATGAGATGAATGAAGTGATTCAAAGCAATGGTAAAGATAATGACTAAACATCTGAATCATATAGCAAAGACTTTTCATGAATAGTACTTTCAAGACAAGCATCAATAAGTCTTGCATCAGAGTTAACTCACAAAGCAATAGATTCTTAATAGAAGGTTTTGAAGCAATACAAAGGAAGATATAAGTTTCAGAAGTTGCTTTCAACTTTAACATGTATATCTCATGGATAATTGTCAACACAAAGTAATATGATGAATGCAAATAAGCAAGTATGTAAGAATCAATGCATACAGTTGACACAAGTGTTTGCTTCTAAGACGGAAAGAAGTAGGTAAACTGACTCAACATAAAGTAAAAGAAAGGCCCTTCGCAGAGGGAAGCGGGGATTACTCTTGTGCTAGAGCTTTTTATTTTGAAAACATGGAAACAATTTTGTCAACGGTAGTAATAATTCATATGTGTTATGCATAAAACATCCTATAAGTTGCAAGCCTCATGCATCAAATACCAGTAGTGCTCGCACCTTGTCCTAATTAGCTCGGATTTCCTTGGATTATCATTGCATTACATATGTTTCAACCAAGTGTCACAAAGGGGTACCTCTATGTCACCTGTACAAAGGTCCAAGGAGATAGATCGCATTTGATTTCTCGTTTTTGATAAATCTCAACTTGAGGACATCCATACCGGGACATGATACGTCCCCGACGTATCCATAATTTCTGTCGTTCCATGCTTGTTTTATGACAATACTTACATGTTTTGCTTGCACTTTATGATGATTTCATGCATTTTCCGGAACTAACCTATTAACAAGATGCCACGATGCCGGTTCCGTTTTCTGCTGTTTTTGGTTCCGAAAGGCTGTTCGGGCAATATTCTCGGAATTGGACGAAATCAACGCCAAACCTCCTATTTTCCCGGAAGGCTCCAGGAACACCGAAGAAGAGTCGGAGAGGGGCCAGGGGGCCACCACACCATAAGGCGGCGCGGGCCAGACCCTGGCCGCGCCGACCTAGGGTGGGGCGCCCCCAGGTGCCCCCCTGCGCCGCCTCTTCGCCTATAAAATCCCTTTCGACCTAAAAACGCAAAACCACTTGACGAAACTCCAGAAAGACTCCAGGGGCGCCGCCGCCATCGCGAAACTCCAATTCGGGGGACAGAACTCTGCGTTGCGGCACCCTGCCGGGCGAGGAAGTGCCCCGGAAGCCATCTCCATCAACGCCATCGCCTCCATCATGCTCCGTGAGTAGTTCCCCCATGGACTACGGGTTCTAGCTGTAGCTAGTTGGTATTCTCTCCCCCATGTACTTCAATACAATGATCTCATGAGCTGCCTTACATGATTGAGATTCATCTGATGTAATCGGTGTTGTGTTTGTCGGGATCCGATGGATTGTTACGTTATGATTGTCTATCTACAAAGTTTATGAAGTTATTGTTGCTGCAATCTTGTTGTGTTTAATGCTTGTCACTAGGGCCCGAGTGGCATGATCTTAGATTTGATCTCTATACTTATTGCTTAGATTGTATCTACAAGTTGTATGCACATGTCACTGTCCGGAACCAAAGGCCCCGAAGTGACAGAAATCGGGACAACCGGAGGGATGGCGGTGATGTGAGGATCACATGTTTTCACCAAGTGTTAATGCTTTGCTCCGGTGCTCTATTAAAAGGAGTACCTTAATATCCAAGTAGTTTCCCTTGAGGCCTGACTGCCACTGGCTGGTAGGACAAAAGATGTTGTGCAAGTTTCTCATTGCGAGCACGTACGACTATAATTGGAAAACATGCCTACATGATTAATAATCTTGATATTCCGTCTTAATGCTATTTCAATCCTATCAATTGCCCGATCGTAATTTGTTCACCCAACACTTGTTATTGGAGAGTTGCCACTAGTGTAGATAGCTGGGAACCCCGGTCCATCTTTCATCATCATATACTCGTTCTACATGTCATTGGAAGTAGTATCAACTATCTTCCGGTGCCATTGCTCTCATATTGCTATTATCGATGTCGTGTTACTCGTTACTATTGCTCTCATATCATTGCTACTTTCACATCACCCTTGTTGCTAGTGCTTTTCCAGGTGCAGCTGAATTGACAACTCGGTTGTTAAGGCTTATAAGTATTCTTTACCTCCCCTTGTGTCGAATCAATAAATTTGGGTTTTACTTCCCTCGAAGACTATCGCGATCCCCTATACTTGTGGGTCATCAAGACTGTTTTCTGGCGCCGTTGCCGGGGAGGCATAGCTCTACTCATAAGTTCACCTAGGGAGTACACTCTACCTCTCTCTCTGTCTTTGTTTTATTTTATTTTGTTTTGCTTAGTTTACTTTTGTCTAGTTTACTTGTGCTTAGTTTATTTCTGTCTAGTATTATTTTGCTTAGTTTACTTTTGCTTAGTTTCTTTTTGTCTTGTTTTATTTTATACCCAAAAATCCATAAAAATTTGAAAAATCTAAAAATTAAAAAACTGCTGTTATGGGAGAACCAACAACCTACTTGGAGCTTATGGAATGTTATAATTGTTATAGAGAATCAAGAACTGGTAAAATAATGAGTGCTATGATAGAAAAACTGAATACAATTGCTAAAATCTTGCTTAAACGCCATGATATAAACTGTTGCTCTCAACAGGACACTAAACATCTTAAATTTCAATGTGGCTTTAGTGAGGAATTTTTTATTAAGAGCTATAATCGGAATTGCTATATTCATTATGGGTTCGAAGAGGTAGAACAATTTGTCTTATTTATGGGAGCCTCCGAGATAGAATCCTTCATGGTTGAGAATTATGAAACTTGTGTTGTTTGTAAGGACCTTAAAGATTATGTCTCTACTATCCTTAATTCTTGCATAGAATGCTACAAGAGGAATCCTTATATCCTTGATTATAAAGAGAGACACATTAATGCACAAGAATGCACTCACAATTTGCAGGAACCGGTGGAAGAAGAAATTGATGAACCTGAAAGCTCATTGGATGAAAAAGAGGAGGAAATTGATGAACCTGAAAGCTCATTGGATGAAAAGAAGAGGAGAGCGACGAACAAAAGGAGGAAGAATGGATTAGCTACCCATGTCAACCTTCTAATGAGAGTAACTCTTTATCTCTTACACTATTTGATTGTCCTCCATGCTTACCGGAAGAGGTTGAATGTTATGTTCCTGTGGATTCTCTTGAAATATTACCTATGAGTAAAACTTGTGAAAATAATTATGCTACCGTTATCTATGATAATCCATGCTACTTTGATAAATCTTATGATAATGCTTTGTTTGTGCCTGATGTCGAAATGCATGGTACTAAAGAATTTTGTTTGGCAAATGTCTATGATAAAGCTCTAGATGATGGTCCTATGTTACTTGATAATATTAATTTTACTACTAATGAAAATGGGATTGGAGAGTTCTTGACTTATTCTATGAGTCCCATATCTATTGAGATTGATCAACTACCTTGTTATATTATTAATAAAAGTAAGTTTGAAAGTTTTAATTCCACTATTTTTGAACTTGATAAAAATTATGTGTTTGGAAATCATGAAAAGTATGCTGCATGTAATAGTTATATTGTTGAGTTTGTTCATGAAGCTACTGAAAATTATTATGAGAGAGGAAAATATGGTTGTAGAAATTTTCATGGTACTAATACACCTCTCTATATGCTGAAATTGCTGAAGTTACACTTGTTCTATCTTCTTATGCTTGTCACTTTGTTCTTCATGAATTTATTTGTGTACAAGATTCCTTTCCATAGGAAGCATGTGAGACTTAAATGTGTTTTGAATTTGCTTTTCGATGCTCTCTTTTGCTTCAAACATTATTTCTTGCGAGCGCATCATTAAAACTGCTGAGCCCATCTTAACGGCTATAAAGAAAGCAACTTCTTGGGAGATAACCCATGTGTTATTTTGCTACAGTAATTTGTTTTATATTTGTGTCTTGGAAGTTTTTTACTACTGTAGCAACCTCTCCTTATCTTAGTTTTGTGTATTTTTGTGCCAAGTGAAGCCTCTAATCGAAGGTTGATACTAGATTTGGATTTCTGCGCAGAAACAGATTTCTATCTGTCACGAATCTGGGCTGTTTTCTCTGTAGGTAACTCAGAAAAATATGCCAATTTACGTGCGTATTCCTCAGATACGTACGCAACTTTCATTAGTTTTGAGTTTTCTGATTTGAGCAACGGAATTATTTATTTAAAATTCGTATTTACTGGCTGTTCTGTTTTGGCAGATTCTGTCTCTGTTTTTTGCATTGTCTCTTGTGGACTTTAAGCGAGGTTTTCTAGACGTGGAGAGCTGTAGCTAATGTTTTATTGAGTTCTTGCAATGTGCCACTACAGGACCAAGGTGGATTCAAATTTTTGAGTACTAACCCCTCTAATGAAGTTTATGAGAAGTTTGGTGTGAAGGAAGTTTTCAAGGGTCAAGAGAGGAGGATGATATATGATCAAGAAGAGTGAAAAGTATAAGCTTGGGGATGCCCCGTGGTTCATCCCTGCATATTTAAAGAAGACTCAAGCGTCTAAGCTTGGGGATGCCCAAGGCATCCCCTTCTTCATCAACTTATCGAGTTCCTCCCTCGAAACTATATTTTTATTCGGTCACATCATATGTGTTTTACTTGGAGCGTTCGTGTTGCTTTTATTTTTGTTTTTGTTTGAATAAGATCAGATCCTAGCAATCCTTGATTGGGAGAGAGACACGCTCCGCTTTTTCATATGAACACTCGTGTTCTTCGTTTTACTTTTAATGTTCAATGATAAAAGTTGGAAGCTATTGCACTTATTTATATTTGGTTGAAAACAGGAAAATGCCTCATCATGTCTTGGATAATTTGACACTTGGCAATTGTTTTGAGCTCTCAAGTAGATCATGATTAAGTTTTTTTCATGTAGTCTAAGCCTATTAGTGGAGAACTACTCGTAGAGCTTGTTGAAATTGGTTTGCATAATTGATCTCTCTTAAGGTCTAGATATTTTCGGGTAAAAGTGTTTGAGCAACAAGGAAGACAATGTAGAGTATTATAATGCTTGCAATATGTTCTTATGTAAGTTTGGTCTGTACCGGTTCATACTTGTGTTTGCTTCAAACAACCTTGCTAGCCTAAGCCTTGTACTGAGAGGAAATGCTTCTCGTGCATCCAAAACCTTGAGCCAAAACCTATGCCATTTGTGTCCACCATACCTACCTACTATGTGGTATTTCCTGCCATTCCAAAGTAAATTGCTTGAGTGCTACCTTTAAACAATTCAAAATGCTTCTCAATTTGTGTCAATGTTTTATAGCTCATGAGGAAGTATGTGGTGTTTATCTTTCAATCTTGTTGGGCAACTTTCACCAATGGACTAGTGGCTTCATCCGCTTATCCAATAATTTTGCAAAAAGAGCCGGCAATGGGATTCCCGGTCCCAAATTAATTAACCAAAATAGACACTCCTCCATGGTATGTGATTGTTGGACGGCACCCGAGGATTCGGTTAGCCATGGCTT
>NC_061512.1:147933630-147952812 GCF_022539505.1 Lolium rigidum | reverse complement strand
TGCTCTCATATTGCTATTATTGCTGCTGTGTTATTGCTTACTATTGCTCTCATATCACTGCTACTTTCACATCACCCTTGTTGCTAGTGCTTTTCCAGGTGCAGTTGAATTGACAACTCAGTTGTTAAGGCTTATAAGTATTCTTTACCTCCCCTTGTGTCGAATCAATAAATTTGGGTTTTACTTCCCTCGAAGACTATCGCGATCCCCTATACTTGTGGGTCATCAGGACAACATAGAAAACAGATAATGGACTCCTCTTTAATGCTTAAGCATTCAACAACAGATAATATTCTCATAAGAGATTTGAGGATTAATGTCCAAACTGAAACTTCCACCATGATACATGGCTTTGGTTGGCGGCCCAATGTTCTTCTCTAACAATATGCATACTTAAACCATTTAATCATGACAAATCACCCTTACTTCAGACAAGACGAACATGCATAGCAACTCACATGATATTCAATAAAGGTGTAACAGTTGATGGTGTCCCCAGAAACATGGTTACCGCTCAACAAGCAACTTATAAGAAATAAGATACATAAGCGATATATTCAATACCACAATAGTTTTTAAGCTATTTCCCCATGAGCTATGTATTGCAAAGACAAGGAATGAAATTTCAAAGGTAGCACGCAAGCAATTTACTTGGAATGGCAGAAAAATACCACATAGTAGGTAGTTATGGTGGACACAAATGGCATAAGTTTTGGCTCAAGGTTTTGGATGCACGAGAAGCATTCCCTCTCAATACAAGGCTTTGGCTAGCAAGGTTGTTTGAAGCAAACACAAGTATGAACCGGTACAGCAAAACTTACATAAGTACATATTGCAAGCATTATAAGACTCTACACTGTCTTCCTTGTTGTTCAAACACTTTTACCAGAAAATATCTAGACTTTAGAGAGACCAATCATGCAAACCAAATTTCAACAAGCTCTACAGTAATTCTCCACTAATAGGTTTAAACTATATGATGCAAGAGCTTATACATGATCTATTTGAGAGCTCAAAACAATTGCCAAGTATCAAATTATTCAAGACCATATACCAATTACCACATGGAGCATTTTATGTTCCCAACCAAATAGCAATAAATGAAGCGGCTTTCAACTTTTGCCATGAACATTAAAAGTAAAACTAAGAACACCAGTGTTCATATGAAACAGCGGAGCGTGTCTTTCTCCCACACTAGGAATGCTAGGATCCGAATTTATTCAAACAAAAACAAAAATAAAAACATACAGACGCTCCAAGTAAAGCACATAAGATGTGACGGAATAAAAATATAGTTTCACTAGATGTGACCTGATAAGTTGTCGATGAAGAAGGGGATGCCTTGGGCATCCCCAAACTTAGATGCTTGAGTCTTCTTGAAATATGCAGGGATGAACCACGGGGGCATCCCCAAGCTTAGACTTTTCACTCTTCTTGATCATATTATATCACCCTCCTCTCTTGACCCTTGAAAACTTCCTCCACACCAAACTCAAAACAATCTCATTAGAGGGTTAGTGCATAATCAAAAATTCACATGTTCGAGAGAGGACACAATCATTCCCAACACTTCCGGACATTACCCAAAGCTACCGAAAGTTAATGGAGCAAAGAAATCCACTCAACACGAGTAAAAGAGGCAATGTGAAATAAAAGGCAGAATCTGTCAAAACAGAACAGTTCGTAAAGACGAATTTTTTAGAGGCACTTAACATGCTCATATGAAGAAGCTCAAATTGAATGAAAGTTGCGTACATATCTGAGGATCACTCATGAATTTTCTCAGATTTTTCTGAGTTTCCTACAGAGAGTTCTACTCAAATTCGTGACAGCTAGAAATCTGTTTCTGCGCAGAAATCCAAATCTAGTATCAACCTTACTATCAAAGACTTTACTTGGCACAACAATGCAATAAAGTAAAGATAAGGAGAGTTTGCTACAGTAGTAACAACTTCCAAGACACAAATATAAAACAAAAATTGCAGAAATAAAATAATGGGTTGTCTCCGAGAAGCGCTTTTCTTTAACGCCTTTCAGCTAGGCACGGAAAGTGTAAATCAAGTATTATCAAGAGAGGAAACATCAACATCATGATTTTCCTTAAAACTACAACTTGTCACAATAGGTGTCTTAGATGCTTCATTATCTAAATTTCCCATAGTGGTACTAAGGGCTTTATTAATTTTAGGCTTATAATAATTCTTTGGCTTAGGCACCTTAGAGACATACATGAACTTTTGCTCCTTACCCACATAAGCTTTCTCCTTAAACTTAAGAGAAGAAAAAGTTGAACCCAAGGTTCCCATAGCTTCTTCAAGCTCACCAATCCTATGGGTTTGGTTATCATGGATAGCACAAATTCCTAAGACAGCAATTCTTTCATTAATTCCTCCTAGAGATTTATCAAGTTTATCAGTATTATCAAGTAATATTCCCAATTTAGTCTCAACACTTGGAAGATTTTTCTCTATGGCCTCTAACTTTTTCATGACATCTTCAAGAGAGATTTCAATTTTAGCTTCATTAACAGGTGGTATTCCAACTAGACTCTCAATAATGCAACTAGCTTCTAAAGCAGGAGTGCCTAGGAAATTACCCCCCGCAAGAGTATCAAGAACATACCTATTCCAGCTAGAGATACCAACATAAAAGTTCCTAAGGAGGATAATAGTGGAGTGTTTCTTAGAATCTTAGTGCACCTATGATGAGCATCACTAATTCTATACCAAGCATCTTTAAAACTCTCTCCCCCTTGTTGCTTAAACGAACGAACTTCAACTTCAGGATTACTCATTTTAGCAATAACAAAAATAAACTAAGCAAACTAAATTAAATAAAGTAAAGCAATTAACTATTTTTTTGTGTTTTTGATATAAAGAAAGCAAACAAAACAGAAAATAAAATAAAGTAAAGAAAGACAATAAACAAAGTAAAGAGATTGGATGTGAGAGACTCCCCTTGCAGCGTGTCTTGATCTCCCCGGCAACGGCGCCAGAAAATTAGCTTGATGACGCGTGAAGCACACGTCCGTTGGGAACCCCAAGAGGAAGTTGTGATGCGTACAGCAGCTAAGTTTCCCTCGCAAGAAACCAAGGTTTATCGAACCAAGAGAAGATGAAGGCCACGTGAAGGTTGTTGGTGAAGGAGTGTAGTGCGGCGCAACACCGGTATTCCGCGCCAACGTGGAACCTGCACAACACAATCACAATACTTTGCCCCAACTTAACAGTGAGGTTGTCAATCTCACCGGCTTGCCGTAAACAAAGGATTAAACGTATGGTGTGGAGAATGATGTTTGTTTGCAAAGAACAACAGAGAACAGAGATTGCAGTAGATTGTATTTCATATGTAAAAGAATGGACCGGGGTCCACAATTCACTAGTGGTGTCTCTCCAATAAGATAAATAGCATGTTGGGTGAACAAATTACAGTTGGGCAATTGACAAATAGAGAGGGCATAACAATGCACATACATATCATGATGACTACTATGAGATTTACTTAGGGCATTACGACAAAGAACATAGACCGCTATCCAAGCATGCATCTATGCCTAAAAAGTCCACCTTCGGGTTAGCATCCGCACCCCTTCCGGTATTAAGTTGCAAACAACAGACAATTGCATTAAGTACCGTGCGTAATGTAATCAACACAAATATCCTTAGACAAAGCATCAATGTTTTATCCCTAGTGGCAACAAGCACATCCATAACCTTAGAACTTTCCGTCACTCGTCCTGCATTCAATGGAGGCATGAACCCACTATCGAGCATAAATACCCCCTCTTGGAGTCACAAATATCAACTTGGCCAGAGCCTCTACTAGCAATGGAGAGCATGCAAGATCATAAACAACACATATATGATAGATCAATTAATCAACTTGACATAGTATTCCATATTCATCGGATCCCAACAAACACAACATGTAGCATTACAAATAGACGATCTTGATCATGATAGGCAGCTCACAAGATCTAAACATGATGGCACAAGAGGAGAAGAGAACCATCTAGCTAATGCTATGGACCCATAGTCCAAGGATGAACTACTCACGCATCAATCCGGAGGCGGGCATGATGATGTAGAGTCATCCGGTGATGATTCCCCTCTTCGGCAGGGTGCCGGAGGCGATCTCCTGAATCCCCCGAGATGGGATTGGCGGAGGCGACGTCACAGTAACTTTTCTCGTATCGTGGCTCTCGGTACTAGGGTTTCCGCAACGGAGAGAATAAATAGGTGAAGGGGCAGAGTCGAGGACGCTCGAGGGGCCCACCCCGTAGGGCGGCGCGGCCAGGGGTGGGGCCGCGCCCCCCTAGGGTGTGACCGCCTCGTCGCCCCTCTTCGTCTCCTCTTCGGACTTCTGTAAGGCTCCGTGGAAAATAAGACCGTGGGCTTTTGTTTCGTCCAATTCCGAGAATATTTCCTGTGTAGGATTTCTGAAACCAAAAACAGCAGAAAACAGGAACTGGCGCTTCGGCATCTTGTTATTAGGTTAGTGCCGGAAAATGCATCAAAATGATATAAAGTGTATATAAAACATGTGGGTATTGTCATAAAACTAGCATGGAACATAAGAAATTATAGATACGTTTGAGACGTATCAGTGGCTTAGTGCTCCCGAACGCCACAAGAGGCTCACTTTGAGGTGTGGTTGCTTGATGCACACCAACACTACAAATGCCTCACCCCAAGATGCGGTACTCACACCACACACCGAACGCCACGAAGGCGCCTCACCTTATTCTCCGGTGACCCTCGCCACAAAGTCCTAGGTCACGGTTCCACTAAGGGATTTCCTTCAAGGCGGAAACCGGGCCTTACACAAAGGTTGGGGCACACTTCCACAACTTAATTGGATGCTCCCAACAAATCGCCACAAAGGCCTAGAATCCGTCTGGGGTTCCAAGAACCCAAGAGTAACAACCTTCTTGATTTCACCACCACGAATCACCGTGGAGAACTCAACCCGATGCACCAAATGCAATGGCAAGAACACCACAAAGATGCTCAAGTCCTTCTCTCTCAAATTCCAACAAAGCTACAAAAGCTATTGGGGGAATAGGAGAGGAAGAACAATGAGGAGAACACAAATTCTCGAAGATGTAGATCCCAAAGATTCACTCACAAAGAGATGATATGGTTTGGTCAAAGTGTGGATCTAGATCTCCTCTCTCTTTTCCCTCAAAAGGGGGCAAGAATCATGGAGGGATAGAGAGATAGGGCAAGCTTCTCAAGATCAACAATGGATGAGAGAGAGAGAGTAGAAGAAGCAACAACCCAAGGAGGAAGAAGGGGGGTATTTATACCCCCCCCCCCCCCAAGAAAATCGAGCCGTTGGGACAACTCGAGGGCCGGATTATCCGGTGTAAGTTAGGGCCGGATAATCCGGCCCCCCTGAAATATCCGGCCCTGGGAAAATCCGGACAAAAGTCCGGCCAAAAATCCGGCCCCTATCCAGGGTATCACTGAGCCACTTCGCCAAAAGTCCTTAGCCGATTTTCAGGGGCCGGATATTTTGCAAATATCCGGCCCGGAAAATGCGGCCTGGTGATATAGACCTGCTACCTTGTAAAATCCAAAACTTAATATTGGTAGCTCCGAATAGAGTGAAACCAATTTTGTTGGAAAGAGGACGACAAGAGCATACCCAACAAAAAGTGAAAATATGGAAACTAGTGGGGGTGATTTTCTATTATATTTAGAGGTGCAACACCTCAACATGAGAAACCGAGAAAATAACCAAACTCGAAAACGCAACAAGTGATCTATGCGAAATCCGTTTTCGATGAACTAGAACTTGTCATGAGAATAAGCATAAGCTCTAAAACATCACATGGATAAGATCCAAATAACAACCAAGAAAGATGATGCAAGGATGCAAAGGTTTGAGCTCTCTCCGAACGATACGATCGAGTTACTGTGGTGGGAGGGGCGGCACGATGTGGTGGGAGGGGCGAGATTTGGTGGAAGTGGGAGACGAATTTCCCCTGTGTCGCCGACGCGTCGGGCTCGCGTCGCTTCGCCTCGCTTTTTGTTGTGTCCGGCGTGCCCGGAGCGTCCCATGCGGGACGGGGACGGCCTCGGGGCGCCGGACACCGTATCGAGCAGCGCCGGATAAAATTGTGCTTTGAGGAACATGGCTGAAACCGTTTTTTGATCCGGCGCGTCTCAAATTGCTTTGGGGACGCGACCTCGAGAACGCTAGCTCTAGTGAAGTAGTAGGATGGGTCTCACTGGAAAGAAAATGATCCGAATCTGGCCACGAGAAGAAGGAATATTACAGCATGATTTTCCCCCTAATGAAACGACCGATATCCTGATATCCCAACCACCACCATCACGCCCTTAACGGGTCCCCGAGGTCGCTTACCGGGTTCAGCCCACGCTCCCGTCCAATTCTCCAATCGAGCCCACCCTCCTCTCCTCCAATCCAAATCGCCGCCTCCCACCACCAATCTGTCTGTCTCATCACATGGCTGCGCCCCACTCGGTGGCGGGGCCGAGTTTTCCGGCCGCCTAGCGATCGGCTCAGGGGATTCCGGTGGTGTGCTCCGGGTCGCCTTGTCGGAGTTCTTCGGGGTTGGGATCAGGTTCGGCGATCGCCGGCGGGCGGGATGGACGTTGACGGTCGCCTCCGGCGCGCGCTCGCCGCCTTCGGAGGCGGAGACGTGTGGGACCTCGTCGACGCCGCGCTCGCCGCGGCAGCGCCAGCCGAGCTCCGCGCGCGCCGCGACGGCATCGTAGAGCGGCTCTACGCCGCGGGGCGCTGCCGCAACTGCGACGACCCTGAGCGTCCACTGCAGCAGCTGCCACCGCGTCAGCCGGCCGAGGCGGCGTCTCCGGCCTCGCAAGAGGCGGAGGAGGAGGATGCATACGTGGATGGCCTCGGCGAGGACGAGGAGGCTGACGAGGGCGCTGGCTTGGAGAGCAAGATCCTGGCGATCAGGGACTTCCTGGAGGACCCCGACCAGGTCCTTAGAAAAGATCCCATTTTTACCGGTTTGGAGTCAGTAGTACCATTTCGGTCGGGAAAGCTCACTTCTTCTGTTGCAAACTGTACCTTTGTATGGTTTCGTCACAGTCGGAGGACGAGCTGGTCAGCCTGCTGCAGAACCTGGCAGACATGGACATCACCTACAAGGCTCTCCAGGTTATCCTTACGTCTATTCATTTTCCCCCACTTTTTGCTCCAGTTTATGCTGGCTTACGCAAGAAGAATAAGTTTGTTGTTGCTTACTTCTGCAAGATGCTTAACTAGTAGGAGCGAAAACCCTTGTGTTTTTGGCTGTACAGGAGACGGACATTGGCCGGCATGTGAATGGCCTGCGCAAGAACCCTTCAGGCGAGGTCCGGCAGTTGGTGAAGCTACTCGTCAGGTGGTGTCTAATGCTAAATTGCAACATGTCGTATTTGTGCTGTCTAATGCTAAATTAGAAGTGCCTTCTGAATGTTGTTTGGTTTTCTGTGAAGGAAATGGAAGGAGATAGTGGACGGCTGGGTGCGGCTCCACAACTCCAGTGGCAGCTCGATCCTATGTATGGATTGTTCTCAGCTCTAAAGTTATTAGGACTCATTTTGTTCTCAGTTAGATTGATGTAATTCATGTTGGCAGCTGATGGTGACTCGCCCGAGAATACCCAAGCCCAAGGCAAAAGCTACCAAAATGCTCAGGTGACCTGTTCTTCCACAATCCAAACACGTTATTCCATACTAATGGAGGAATGGAGCCTAGTATTTTTGTTCTTGCTTAGGAATGTTCTTAATATAAGTAACATCGCTGCAATCTTTATGTTTTTTGTTTTGTGCAGAAAGTTCCTATCTGGTGGTTAGTGTTGTGTCAAGAATAATTATACTACATTTTTCTGTTTGTTTACCAAACAACCGACAATTTGCTACATAGTTAATCATGATTTGCCAAGGCTTTTGAAAGTGCAAAATGGCTATAACTAAAACATGAAATTGCTCATGTTGATTAACTTGATATGGTTTAATCTGTTCTTTCTCTACAGTCTACACAGCTCGTCAGTTGTAACATAGATACCTTCGTTACTGTTGTGCCATTGCAGGTTTCAGATTTCAAATATTCGCCCAGCCCACCACCACAGAGGCAAAGTGAGTCCCCGCACATATTATTAAAATTTTATGTTTAAAGCGCTTTATAGATGTAATACTGTGCCAACTGAAACTTTGTTTCATTGTTTGAACCTAAGATGGTTTGAGCTCAGAGCGATCTAGGTCTAAATCTAGCAATAACAGTAACAATGGATTTGAGGCGACAATGGAGAAGCGTAGAGCAAGCCCTGCTCCCACATATAATATGAAACCGAACAACAGCAGCAACTATTCAACTACTTCGTCATCTGCTCCAGCTGTAAGCCTAACCAGATCATCCTCCTGAAATTTTTAGTAGGGCCATTCGTTGTTGTACAGAGATTGTGCACTTGGCTTTGTTCATAGTAGTAGTGGAAAAGGTTCTCCTACACTCGTGTGGACAATGCAAAAAAGTATTTGATCTTAACATGCACAACAGTGAGAGACAAGTACTTATGTTTTACTTGTAGTGAATCATGTGGTAAAGTATTCGTTAAAAGTATGTTTTCTCTGCTCAGTTTTTGGCTTTTGCTAAACAGTACCTACACTCCTATACTTGTAGTATTTACATCTATGTTTTGCAGAGGACAATAAGGGAACCGAAGGATAATAATTTGGATCTTGAGAAGCTCGATTCGGCCAGAAAGAGGCTTCATGAAAATTACCAGGAAATACAAAATGGTAATAATTTCATTGACGTACCAAGTTGTAGTTTTCGCTTCTATTGTGATGAACATAGAGCAAAAGGGGTTAACATCGGTTAAACAGTGACAAGCGAAGAAAGTGATAGCGCCGTCAATATTTTGACATGTTTCTTTGTCACCTTTTTGCAGCAAAAAAGCAGAGGACGATGCAGGTGTTGGATATCCACGAATTACCAAAGCCAAAAAATAAAAACACCTTCATCCGCAAGGGCGGCGGAGGTGGCCTCCCAGGACGACGTTGACCTATCTGACCTGACCAACATGCAAATTCGTAGCCATGAAAAGGTCAAAATGAAAATTAAATGAGAATATGGAAGGTTTATGTTTATTCTTTTGGTTTAGTATCAGCACTGTTAAGTTGCCACCGGTCATGTTCCACTAAAATGTTGTTCAGAATATCACGCTAAGATTGTGGTTCTTCTCTCAACAAGGGAAAATAACAAAGGTTATATATATTACGCATTTCTGTTGTAGGCTTGTATCTTTCTTTTAAAAGTTCATTTTATAATCTGAAACATTATAATATAGGATTGATGTTGCCATTATAGTGTTGTTCTGAGGGACAGGAATTTGGTGCACATGGGTGCCAGTGCTCTCTCCACTTTCAGTTTTTTGAAATTTAAAATCTGACCCTTTTATGTTTTCAAAAATTGTGGCGTTAAATATGTAGATAGATATGTTCATGAGAAGTGTATGCAAAAAAGTCCCGATAAAAAATACTTTAAACTTTGGGAAATACATAACGGGACGTTTTTGCATACACCCCACCCGTACATATCTATTTATAAATTTAACGTCATAATTTTTTGAGACTTAGAAATGTGAGATTTTAAAAAAATTAAAAATCTAAAAGTGAGGAGAGCACTGGTGTCCATGTGTTAAAGACACTTTCCGTGTTCTGAGTAAGCATCAGTTTCACGATCTTGTTACACAATTATAGAAACTACTAGTTGAATGCCCGTGCGTTGCTACGGACCCCCAAGTTTTGTACTTCACCACACAAGTAAGCATAATGCACATGAATATTCCAGGATTTCAATAACATGGGTACAAAGAATGTTTATATTCATAGTTACTCAATCAAAGACGAGAAAAGGATAATGTCTACAATGTTGCTTGCGAAGTTTCTACCAAACAAATTTAATTATTGGAGCAATAATAGGAGAAAAAACCTGCATCAAACACAACACGACGGAAAGCATCAGACAAGGTCGAGATGCACGATTATGAAGAACACATCCAGTAGCACGCCATCCTTCTTACCGTCATTCATTTCGTCACGCCTCTTCACGTTGTCCACCACCTGCTATTATTTTCGAAGTAGGTGAAGGTGGCACATGATACTGAATCTTGATTCAAGATTGCATATAGTGTGAGCCTAGATATGCACACAATGAAGAAACAGGAAAATGGTCCATGTTACTTTGATGATCTTCCCGTCACATTCAGAAATTGTATTTATAACAATAATTGACCATGTCAAGTTTCTATAAAATCAGAAGTAAGCAAGGAGGAAACACAACAAATGCGACAACATATATGTCTACCATTAATTAACATATCTACCGGTAAAATGAGCGACGTTCAGGTGGGATACCCGTTCGAGACGGTGGGGCCGTATTAGTCGCGTATAATTATACTCCACGTCATTTTCCACATAGATGATCGGATGCCACGTAGATATTGTACGTATCTTAGGTGAAGACGGTTTCCGCCGGCCCCACGTCATTAGAATCGGAGTTGGACCCGAAAATTACGTCGATCGGGTGGAGTTGATGCCGGCGATAGGCGGTGGTTACGGGGAAAATATTTGAATCCTTGCGTGTGCGCCATTGCTGGTTCTCCTTAGGGTTTGAAAGGTTCTATCGGGAGGGAGACGGCAGGGACGACGACGTTGGGAACGGCAAGGCGTAGCGGTTTCGTTCGTGTGCGCCATAGCTCGTCCTCGTTAGGGTTTGGAAGGTTCTGTCCATCGGGAGGGAGACGGCAGGGAGGACGACGTTGGGGCGGCAAGGCGTAGCGCACGGCGACGAGGAGTCTGGGCAAGGTCGGACGTGGAGGCGGGAGGCGGATCCGGCGACGAGGAGTCTGGGGCAAGGTCGGACGTGGAGGCGGGAAGCGGATCCCGCGACGAGGAGGCTGTGCAAGGTCGGACGTGGAGGCGGGAGGTGGATCCGGCGACGAGGAGGCTGGGCAAGGATCGCACGCGGGTTGTTCCTCGCTGCTACAGTGCGGCGTTAGGGTTTGGCGGATCATTGTTGGTTCGTGGTAGGTAATTGATTGTACAAAGTAATTGCATGTTCATGATTTGGTTGATGTTAGGGTTTGGGTTTCGAGCTCCTTTTTGAGATGTACTTATTTTGGTTGTTACTTTGAACAGTGCGATGGACGTTTCAGATTTGAGTGCAAGTTCAATGGAGTACGAAAGCGGAAATACAGATGAAGAGGAATTCAATATTTCGTCTGCCAACTATAATGCACCTCGTGAAGATGAACAAAGTTGGGGAGACGATGATGTCGACGAAAGTGTGAGTGAAACGGAAGTACTAGTTTTATTTAGTACTTGCATGTAAGTAGTTAAATACTGATTGTGCTTATTTTTGCTAATAGATGGATGCAGATGGTGTTGATGTAGAAGATGATAATGTAGAGCAAGAAGAAAATGTTGACACTGATAATGTGAGTTTGTAGTAATAATTGTGTGATTGCATAAAAATATGGAATGTCTGATAATGTGAATTGATGTTGACATGGTTTAAAATGAATTAGATTCGAGTGATGTTCGGAGGAGGCAACCGATGACGAGAGATTGGACCGTGGTTTTGTTGATGAGGTATGCATTTTAATTTTATTAGGTGATATGTATGTTTAATTTATATTTAATAACTCAACAATGCATTTTATATAGTCGTGACATGGCCGTTAATATTTCTTGTTTGGTCGGGTCTTAGTTGGCGATAATTCTTCTTACGACTATTACGGTGATTCAGACTTGGAGACTATAGAAGAACCTGTTAGAAGAAGACATGTAAGATTTATGAATTTATTCGTTGTATGACTCGCGGCCATGGCGTTAAAAAAATTGTTTTAAATGTTATCCAATTGTGCATGCAGGTGAAATCAGTTGGTAAGAAAAAGAATGGATCAGAGGATGAAGATGAGAGTGATACAGAAGATAAGAGAAAGTTTTACTGGGAAGTAATGGAGAAGACCTTTGTGTCTGAGGCAGCTGCTTTTACTTTTTATAATGGATATGCTCGACAAGAGGGATTCAGTGTAAGAAAGTTCAAGTTCAAAGAGACTAAGGGTGCTAACAAAATAGTTCGCAGAAGGCGGTTTGTGTGTTCTCGGGAAGGAAAACGTAACAGACAAGTTTCGACTATGGACAACCGCACTCGTAGGTTGAGACCTTTGTCACGTTGCAATTGTAAAGCTGGAGTTGGATGTGAAGCTTGATAGAGGTTCGGGGGTTTGGCGAGTTGCAAAATTTGTTTACAAGCACAGTCATAAGTGTGCAGAACCGAGCGAGAGCCCATTTTTATGGTCACATAGGAGGATAAAAGATTCCAGAAAGCGGAGAAAGCGCAGCTGGGGTTAGGAAGCATGTGATAATGGATACCTTCCTCAGCAAGTATGGTCGGTACACCACTGTTGGGTTTACGAGGAAGGACTTGTACAACATGTGCTGCAGGGAGAAGAGAAAGTTACTTGCAGGTGGTGATGCTAGCTCAGCCATTGCCATGATGGAGAACCGGAGGAAGAAGTTTGCTGATTTTTTTTTTGAGTACGACGTTGATAGTAAAGGTCGTTTGAAAAGCTTGTTCTGGTGTGATGCTCAGTCCCGACAGGATTACAATGATTATGGAGACGTACTTGTGTTCGATAGTACATATAAGATGAACCGATATGGTATGCCATTTGTTCCGTTTGTTGGAATTAACAATCACCGGAGGACGACAGTTTTTGCGTGTGCCATCTTATCAGATGAGAAGGAAAGCACGTATGTATGGTTACTCGAAGACTTTTTTGAAAGCTATGTTGCAGCAGAAACCCAAGTCAATAATCACCGATGCCGATAGTGCGATGATTAGAGCTATTCGAAGTGTGTTTCCGGAGCAGATCGCACCGTATTTGTTCATGGCACATTGAAAAGAACATGGCTCGGCACCTAAGTTTCAAGTCGTTGAGTGAGTTTCGGGCTCGTTGTATTACACGACCACACCGGATATATTCGAGGAAAGATGGCACGCTTTTATCCAGAAATGGCAGACACGGAAAACACGTACGTGGCTGAAAAGAATGTACAAGAAGAGGAGATTATGGGCAGCGGCGTACTCTATCCGAGGGGTTCCGGCTTGGTATGAAAAGCAATCAGCGAAGTGAAAGTCTTAACTCATGTCTTCACCTACACCTAGACTACGGTATGACACTAGTGGATTTGATTTTGCACTACGAGAATGCTATAGTGCGCATTAGAGAGACGGAGGCAAAAGATGACTGCATCAGTTCACAGACATCACCTGTACCAGTAACCAATTTGAGGAGAATTGAGAGAGTGTTGACGTCAGAAACCCACTGGCGGGCAGCAACGGGCAACACAGTAGAGCCGGGAACAACTAGGGCTGCGGCTGGCCCCAGTCCCTCAGAGCGACGGCCCGCAAAGCTTCCTGGTCACACGTCCGATGCTATCGCAAGGGCGTGCCACCTGACCTATACCTGGTCAGGAAGGTGTTGGATGATGCCTCGCTTAGTTTCCTGCATGGCATACACGTAAACATTAAATACGAGCCTCGATCGGCTCTCGGGTTATCCCGTGAATCGGCTCAAAGAGCCGATCCACCCATGATTCGTACAAGGTGTCCGAATATATGGTGGTCCTGCTTGATCAAGATAAAGCTAATGAGATCTACGACGATTTAGGGTTTTCACCGCATAATCGGATCATCCTACTCACGATTGGGCCTCGCGCTCGCGCACGGTGACCGTAAGCCGATCCTAGACAGGGCCTAAAACCAACACGAGGTTGATCCCCGGAACATCCTTTCTAGGGCTAGCGAACTTCACCCTACACGCCGCTGGATCCTCCAACCCTTTGTAGGGCCTAACTAATGCGGATATTAAACTAATCCTTGCAGAACAAGGAGCAACCGTAACGGATCAGATCTACTAAAGTATGATCAAGCGGGTGCCGCCCCTACACCCGAGATAGGTGTAAGGGCGGCTAGATGCATAAGGGTCGCACTACGACAGCATATGATACGAAGAACAATGCTAACCCTAACACATCTAAGATAACTACGTTGCTCGCCATCAAAAAGGCTTCAAGCACGAGCAACGCATGAACAACGTGGGTAGGCTTGTGCTGCCTAGATCGCAAGATGCGATCTAGGCAAGCATGGTGCTTACCGGAGAAACCCTCGAGACGAAGGAGTTGGCGATGCACCGAGATTTGTTTGTGTTGAACGTTGGTTGTTGTTTATTCCATAAACCCTAGATACATATTTATAGTCCAGGGGACTTTCTAATTTAGGCGTGCACCTACCGTGCACGGGTAAAACTCTAACTAACCGACAGATATCCTAATATGTTACAGATACACGGGCCAACTAGCCCACATTTTGCATATAAAGGCCGATTCACATATTTCTCCCATGTATATTCTTTAAATCCATCTTGATCGCAGCCCACCTCTGACCTGGTCAAATTCCGGTGATAACACATGCCCCCCTGGTTTTGGAATTAACAATTCCAAAATCATCCTGTTTTCCTCTTCGTCGGGTCATGTCATGGTAGAGCAGAACCGTCGCAGCATTTCTCATCATGATGCCCTGTTCTGGCCATCGGCACCAAAAAACCCCCAATCTCCTATAGCCATGTCCTCCTCTTCTTCCTCCTCCACCTCATCGGTCTCCTCTGATTCTTCCTCCTCTCGCGAGCCGACGCCGGAGTGGGGCTCGTTGGCGGCGCACGACATCCTCGCCTCGACGTCGTGGGACAAAGAGGAACATAATTCCTCCATCTGGTCGGAAAATGACAAATCCCTGACCGATGAAGAGGGCGACCTTCAATTCCTCGTCGAAGGGGAAGAGGAAGCAGAAAGCGAGGACGACCGCTTCTCCCGAGACGATTTTACCTCCTCCGAGGAAGAAGCGGAGGAGGACGACGATGACTCCCTTGAAGGTTACCCACCAGCAAAGCGCCTCCACACCTGGTGGGACGACGACAGCGATGACGATGGTGAGGAAGATGAGGCTCCCGTGGAAGGCCACAGAAGCTTTGATGAAGAGTCTATCAGCAGTTGCGCCGGAGGCAGTGACGACGAGGGCAATAATGGCCCCTAGATTAGGGATCAGTAGTAGTAGTTGGTGATGGCGTGTATTTCACACGTTCGTTGGGCAACCCCAAGAGGAAGGTATGATGCGCACAGCAGCAAGTTTTCCCTCAGAAAGAAACCAAGGTTTATCGAACCAGGAGGAGCCAAGAAGCACGTTGAAGGTTGATGGCGGCGGGATGTAGTGCGGCGCAACACCGGGGATTCCGGCGCCAACGTGGAACCCGCACAACACAACCAAAGTACTTTGCCCCAACGAAACAGTGAGGTTGTCAATCTCACCGACTTGCCGTAACAAAGGATTAACCGTATTGTGTGGAAGATGATTGTTTGCGTAGAAAACAGTAGAACAAGTATTGCGATAGATTGTATTTCAAGTAAAGAGAATTGGACCGGGGTCCACAGTTCACTAGAGGTGTCTCTCCCATAAGACGAACAGCATGTTGGGTGAACAAATTACAGCTTGGGCAATTGACAAATAAAGAGAGCATGACAATGCACATACATATCATGATGAGTATAGTGAGATTTAATTGGGCATTACGACAAAGTACATAGACCGCCATCCAACCGCATCTATGCCTAAAAAGTCCACCTTCAGGTTATCATCCGAACCCCTCCAAGTATTAAGTTGCAAGCAACAGACAATTGCATTAAGTATGGTGCGTAATGTAATCAACAACTACATCCTTAGACATAGCATCAATGTTTTATCCCTAGTGGCAACGAGCACAACACAACCTTAGAACTTTCTCGTCACCGTCCTGTGTCAATGCGGGCATGAACCCACTATCGAGCATAAGTACTCCCTCTTGGAGTTAAAAGTAAAAACTTGGCCGAGCCTCTACTAGTAACGGAGAGCATGCAAGATCATAAACAACACATAAGCATAACTTTGATAATCAACATAACAAGTATTCTCTATTCATCGGATCCCAACAAACGCAACATATAGAATTACGGATAGATGATCTTGATCATGATAGGCAGCTCACAAGATCCGACAATGATAGCACAATGGGGAGAAGACAACCATCTAGCTACTGCTATGGACCCATAGTCCAGGGGTAGACTACTCACACATCACTCCGGAGGCGACCATGGCGGTGTAGAGTCCTCCGGGAGATGAATCCCCTCTCCGGCAGGGTGCCGGAGGCGATCTCCAGGATCCCCCGAGATGGGATCGGCGGCGACGGCGTCTCGGGAATGTTTTCCGTATCGTGGCTCTCGGTACTGGGGGTTTCGTCACGGAGGCTATTTGTAGGCGGAAGGGCAAGTCGAGAGGCGGCACGGGGGGCCCACACCACAGGGCCGCGCGGCCAAGGGGGGCCGCGCCGCCCTAGGGTTTGGCTCCCCCGTGGCCCCTCTTCGTCTCGTCTTCGGTCTTCTGGAAGCTTCGTGAGAAAATAGGCCTCTGGGCTTTTATTTCGTCCAATTCCGAGAATATTTCTTTACTAGGATTTCTGAAACCAAAAACAACAGAAAACAAAGAATCGGCACTTCGGCATCTTGTTAATAGGTTAGTTCCGGAAAATGCACGAATATGATATAAAGTGTGCATAAAACATGTAGATAACATCAATAATGTGGCATGGAACACAAGAAATTATCGATACGTTGGAGACGTATTAGCATCCCCAAGCTTAGTTCCGCTCGTCCCGAGCAGGTAAAACGATAACAAAGATAATTTCTGGAGTGACATGCCATCATAATCTTGATCATACTATTTGTAAAGCATATGTAGTGAGTGCAGCGATCAAAACAATGTGATGACATGAGTAAACAAGTGAATCATAAAGCAAAGACTTTTCATGAATAGCACTTCAAGACAAGCATCAATAAGTCTTGCATAAGAGTTAACTCATAAAGCAATAATTCAAAGTAAAGGTATTGAAGCAACACAAAAGAAGATTAAGTTTCAGCGGTTGCTTTCAACTTGTAACATGTATATCTCATGGATATTGTCAACATAGAGTAATATAATAAGTGCAATAAGCGAATATGTAGGAATCAATGCACAGCTTCACACAAGTGTTTGCTTCTTGAGGTGGAGAGAAATAGGTGAACTGACTCAACATTGAAAGTAAAAGAATGGTCCTCATAGAGGAAAAGCATCGATTGCTATATTTGTGCTAGAGCTTTGATTTTGAAAACATGAAACAATTTTGTCAACGGTAGTAATAAAGCATATGCATCATGTAAATTATATCTTATAAGTTGCAAGCCTCATGCATAGTGTACTAATAGTGCCCGCACCTTGTCCTAATTAGCTTGGACTACCCGGATTATCACCGCAATACATATGCTTTAACCAAGTATCACAAAGGGTACCTCTATGCCGCCTCGTACAAAGGTCTAAGGAGAAAGCTCGCATTTGCATTTCTCGCTTTTGATTATTCTCAACTTAGACATCCATACCGGGACAACATAGACAACGGATAATGGACTCCTCTTTTAATGCTTTAAGCATTTGACAACAATTAATTCTTTTCTCATTAGAGATTTGAGGATATTTGTCCAAAACTGAAACTTCCACCATGAATCATGGCTTTAGTTAGCGGCCCAATGTTCTTCTCTCACAATATGCATGCTCAAACCATTCAACTCAGTGTAGATCGCCCTTACTTCGTACAAGACGAACATGCATAGCAACTCACATGAAATTCAACAATGAGTTGATGGCGTTCCCCAGCAAACATGGTTATCGCACAACAAGCAACTTAATAAGAGATAAAGTGCATAATTACATATTCAATACCACAATAGTTTTTAAGCTATTTGTCCCATGAGCTATATATTGCAAAGGTGAATGATGGAATTTTAAAGGTAGCACTCAAGCAATTTACTTTGGAATGGCTGGAAAATACCATGTAGTAGGTAGGTATGGTGGACACAAATGGCATAGTGGTTGGCTCAAGTATTTTGGATGCATGAGAAGTATTCCCTCTCGATACAAGGTTTAGGCTAGCAAGGCTATTTGAAACAAACACAAGGATGAACCGGTGCAGCAAAACTCACATAAAAGACATATTGAAAACATTATAAAACTCTACACCGTCTTCCTTGTTGTTCAAACTCAATACTAGAAATTATCTAGACCTTAGAGAAACCAATTATGCAAACCAAATTTTAGCATGCTCTATGTATTTCTTCATTAATGGGTGCAAAGCATATGATGCAAGAGCTTAAACATGAGCACAACAATTGCCAAGTATCACATTACCCAAGACATTATAGCAATTACTACATGTATCATTTTCCAATTCCAACCATATAACAATTTAACGAAGGAGAAACTTCGCCATGAATACTATGAGTAGAAACCAAGGACATATTTGTCCATATGCTACAGCGGAGCGTGTATCTCTCCCATAAAGTGAATGCTAGGATCCATTTTATTCAAACAAAACAAAAACAAAAACAAACCGACGCTCCAAGAAAAAGCACATAAGATGTGATGGAATAAAAATATAGTCTCGTGGGAGGAACCTCGATAATGTTGTCGATGAAGAAGGGGATGCCTTGGGCATCCCCAAGCTTAGACGCTTGAGTCTTCTTGATATATGCAGGGGTGAACCACCGGTGCATCCCCAAGCTTAGAGCTTTCACTCTTCTTGATCATGTTGCATCATACTCCTCTCTTGACCCTTGAAAACTTCCTCCACACCAAACTCGAAACAACTCATTAGAGGGTTAGTGCACAATATAAATTGACATATTCAGAGGTGACACAATCATTCTTAACACTTCTGGACATTGCATAATGCTACTGGACATTAGTGGATCAAAGAAATTCATCCAACATAGCGAAAGAGGCAATGCGAAATAAAAGGCAGAATCTGTCAAAACAGAACAGTTCGTATTGACGAATTTTAAAATGGCACCAGACTTGCTCAAATGAAAATGCTCAAATTGAATGAAAGTTGCGTACATATCTGAGGATCATGCACGTAAATTGGCATAATTTTCTGAGCTTCCTGCAGGGCAGTGGGCTCAGATTCGTGACAGCAAAGAAATCTGGAACTGCGCAGTAATCCAAATCTAGTACTTACTT
>NC_061512.1:147916401-147933530 GCF_022539505.1 Lolium rigidum | reverse complement strand
ATATCTTCATGAATCAATAACATGTTCAGATCTGAGATCATGGCACTCGGGCCCTAGTGACAAGCATTAAGCATAACAAGTTGCAACAATATCATAAAAGTACCATCTACGGACACTAGGCACTATGCCCTAACAATCTTATGCTATTACATGACCAATCTCATCCAATCCCTACCATCCCCTTCACCTACAGCGGGGGAATTACTCACACATGGATGGGGGGAAACATGGCTGGTTGATGTAGAGGCGTTGGCGGTGATGGCGGTGATGATCTCCTCCAATTCCCCGTCCCGGCGGAGTGCCAGAACGGAGACTTCTGGCTCCTGCGACGGAGTTTCGCGATGTGGCGGCGTTCGGAGGGTTTCGGCGACTTCGACTTCTCTCCGTGCGTTTTTAGGTCGAGGCGAATAAGTAGTCCGAAGGGGGCGTCGGAGGCCGGCCGAGGGGGCCACACCACCTGGCCGCGCGGCCCCCCGGGCCGCGCCGCTCGGTGGTGTGGGGCCCTCGGGCCTCCACTTCAATTGCCCTTCCGGCTCCGTTAGTTTCCTGGGAAAATAGGGCCTTCTCGCATAAATTCCGAGGTTTTTCCCGAAAGTTGGATTTCTGCACAAAAACGAGACACCAGAGCAGTTCTGCTGAAAACAGCGTTAGTCCGTATTAGTTGCATCCAAAATACACAAATTAGAGGCCAAACAATAGCAAAAGTGTTCGGGAAAGTAGATACGTTTTGGACGTATCAAGGTGTTTGCAAATCCTTTAGCTACTGGTCATTATGTTCTTGATACATCTCCTTCTAATAACAATAACGGTGTGGACACAGATAAACCGATTGTGAAGGATAACTATTCTATTTCTTATGATAACACTATGCCTCCGATCTCTAATGATTATTATAAAGAATGCTATGATATAGGTTCTAACTATCCTTATGAAACTTGTCATAGTCATGATTGGATTACCAAAAACAATCCCCTTAATAGGCAACTTGTTTACCATGTTCAAATTCTTGATAATAATCTTGCTCCAATTACTATTAATGAGAATAACTCTTCTTATGCCAAATTTAATGATACTTCTATGCATATGAACCATGATAAGAATGTTTTAAGTGATGGGTATATTGTGGATTTCATCAATGATGCTACTGAAAGTTATTATGAGAGAGGGAAATATGGTTATATGCATCTTAATAATATTAAGTTTCCCCTCTTTATGTTGAGAATCTTGAAGTTACTCATGTTTTATCCTCTTATGCTTGTCACTTTGTTCTTCATGAATTCGTTTGCGTACAAGATTCCTCTTCATAGGAAGAATGTTAGACTTAAATGTGTTTTGAATTTGCCTCTTGATGCTCTCTTTTGCTTCAAATACTATTTCTTGCGAGTGCATCATTAAAACTGCTGAGCCCATCTTAACGGCTATAAAGAAAGAACTTCTTGGGAGATAACCCATGTGTTATTTTGCTACAGTACTTTGTTTTTATTTTGTGTCTTGGAAGTTGTTTACTACTGTAGCAACCTCTCCTTATCTTAGTTTTGAGTTTTGTTGTGCCGAGTTAAGCCGTTGATAGTAAAGTAAGTACTAGATTTGGATTACTGCGCAGAAACAGATTTCTTTTCTGTCACGAATCTGGGTCTAATTCTCTGTAGGTAACTCAGAAAATTATGCCAATTTACGTGAGTGATCCTCAGATATGTACGCAACTTTCATTCAATTTGAGCATTTTCATTTGAGCAAGTCTGGTGGCCTAATAAAATCCATCTTTATGGACTGTTCTGTTTTGACAGATTCTGCCTTTTATTTCGCATTGCCTCTTTTGCTATGTTGGATGAATTTCTTTGATCCATTAATGTCCAGTAGCTTTATGCAATGTCCAGAAGTGTTAAGAATGATTGTGTCACCTCTGAACATGTTAATTTTTATTGTCCACTAACCCTCTAATGAGTTGTTTCGAGTTTGGTGTGGAGGAAGTTTTCAAGGGTCAAGAGAGGAGGATGATATACTACGATCAAGAAGAGTGAAAAGTCTAAGCTTGGGGATGCCCAAGGCATCCCCTTCTTCATCGACAAATTATCAGGTTCCTTCTCTTGAAACTATATTTTTATTCGGTCACATCTTATGTGCTTTACTTGGAGCGTCTGTGTGCTTTTGTTTTTGTTTTTGTTACATCATGCTTGTGTGGGAGAGAGACACGCTCCGCTGGTTCATATGAACACATGTGTTCTTAGCTCATAATATTCATGGCGAAGTTTCCTCTTCGTTAAATTGTTATATGGTTGGAATTGGAAAATGATACATGTAGTAATTGCTATAATGTCTTGGGTAATGTGATACTTGGCAATTGTTGTGCTCATGTTTAAGCTCTTGCATCATATACTTTGCACCTATTAGTGAAGAATACATAGAGCATGCTAAAATTTGGCTTGCATATTTGGTTTCTCTAAGGTCTAGATAATTTCTAGTATTGAGTTTGAACAACAAGGAAGACGGTGTAGAGTCTTATAATGTTTTCAATATGTCTTTTATGTGAGTTTTGCTGCACCGGTTCATCCTTGTGTTTGTTTCAAATAACCTTGCTAGCCTAAACCTTGTATCGAGAGGGAATACTTCTCATGCATCCAAAATCCTTGAGCCAACCACTATGCCATTTGTGTCCACCATACCTACCTACTACATGGTATTTATCCGCCATTCCAAAGTAAATTGCTTGAGTGCTACCTTTAAAATTCCATCATTCACCTTTGCAATATATAGCTCATGGGACAAATAGCTTAAAAACTATTGTGGTATTGAATATGTACTTATGCACTTTATCTCTTATTAAGTTGCTTGTTGTGCGATAACCATGTTTCGGGGACGCCATCAACTTTTCCTTGTTGAATATCATGTGAGTTGCTATGCATGTCCGTCTTGTCTGAAGTAAGAGAGATCTACCACCTTCATGGTTGGAGCATGCATATTGTTAGAGAAGAACTTTGGGCCGCTAACTAAGGCCATGATTCATGGTGGAAGTTTCAGTTTGGACATATATCCTCAATCTCATATGAGAATAATAATTGTTGTCAAATGCTTAAAGCATTAAAAGAGGAGTCCATTATCTGTTGTCTATGTTGTCCCGGTATGGATGTCTAAGTTGAGAATAATCAAAAGCGAGAAATCCAAATGCGAGCTTTCTCCTTAGACCTTTGTACAAGGCGGCATAGAGGTACCCCTTTGTGAAACTTGGTTAAAGCATATGTATTGCGGTGATAATCCGGTAGTCCAAGCTAATTAGGACAAGGTGCGGGCACTATTAGTACACTATGCATGAGGCTTGCAACTTATAAGATATAATTTACATGATGCATATGCTTTATTACTACCGTTGACAAAATTGTTTCATGTTTTCAAAATCAAAGCTCTAGCACAAATATAGCAATCGATGCTTTTCCTCTATGGAGGACCATTCTTTTACTTTCAATGTTGAGTCAGTTCACCTATTTCTATCCACCTCAAGAAGCAAACACTTGTGTGAACTGTGCATTGATTCCTACATACTTGCATATTGCATTTGTTATATTGCTTTGCATTGACAATTATCCATGAGATATACATGTTATAAGTTGAAAGCAACCGCTGAAACTTCATCTTCCTTTGTGTTGCTTCAATACCTTTACTTTGAATTATTACTTTATGAGTTAACTCTTATGCAAGACTTATTGATGCTTGTCTTGAAGTGCTATTCATGAAAAGTCTTTGCTTTATGATTCACTTGTTTACTCATGTCATACACATTGTTTTGATCGCTGCATTCACTACATATGCTTTACAAATAGTATGATCAAGTTTATGATGGCATGTCACTCCAGAAATTATCTTTGTTATCGTTTTACTCGCTCGGGACGAGCGGAATCTAAGCTTGGGGATGCCGATACGTCTCCAACGTATCGATAATTTCTTGTGTTCCATGCCACATTATTGATGTTATCTACATGTTTTATGCACACTTTATGTCATATTCGTGCATTTTCCGGAACTAACCTATTAACAAGATGCCGAAGTGCCAGCTCTCGTTTTCTCGCTGTTTTTGGTTTCGTAAATCCTAGTAACGAAATATTCTCGAATCGGACGAAATCAACGCCAAAGATCTTAGAATCCCCGGAAGCATCCGTAACACACGAGAGGGACCGAGAGGGGGGCACGAGCCCACCACACCATACCTCGGCGCGGCCTAGGGGGGCCCGCCCCCCTAGGGTTTGGCCAGCCCTTCGACCCCCTGGCGCCGCCTCTTCGCCTATAAAAAGCCCCTGGATCGAAAACATCGGGGCGTTCGACGAAACCCACGAAAACCTTCCAGAGCCGCCGCCGTCGCGAAACTCCAATTCGGGGGACAGAACTCTGTTCCGGCACCCTGCCGGAGCGGGGAAGTGCCCCCGGAAGGCTTCTCCATCGACACCGCTGCCATCTCCACCGCCATCTTCATCACCGCCGTCGCTCCCATGAGGAGGGAGTAGTTCTCCATCGAGGCTCGGGGCTGTACCGGTAGCTATGTGGTTAATCTCTCTACTATGTACTTCAATACAATGATCTCATGAGCTGCTTTACATGATTGAGATTCATATGAGTTTGTATCACTACTATCTATGTGCTACTCTAGCAAAGTTATTAAAGTAGTTCTATTCCTCCCGCACGTGTGTAAAGGTGACAAGTGTGTGCACCGTGTTAGTACTTGGTTTATGCTATGATCATGATCTCTTGTAGATTGAGAAGTTAACTATTGCTATGATAATATTGATGTGATCTATTCCTCCTACATATGCATGAAGGTGACAAGTGTGCATGCTATGCTAGTACTTGGTTTAGTCTATTGATCTATCTTACACTATAAGGTTACTTAAACATGAGCATTATTGTGGAGCTTGTTAACTCCGGCATTGAGGGTTCGTGTAATCCTACGCAATGTGTTCATCATCCAACAAAAGTGTAGAGTATGCATTTATCTATTCCGTTATGTGATCAATGTTGAGAGTGTCCACTAGTGAAAGTCTAATCCCTAGGCCTTGTTCCTAAATATCGCTATCGCTGCTTGTTTATCGTTTTACTCGCGTTACTACCGCTGCATTACTACTCGCTTGTTTACCGTCCCGGGCAAAGCACTTTTCTCGGTGCCGTTGCCGTTGCTACTACTTATTCATACCACCTGTATTTCACTATCTCTTCGTCGAACTAGTGCACCTATTAGGTGCGTTGGGGACACAAGAGACTTCTTGCTTTGTGGTTGCAGTGGTTGCATGAGAGGGATATCTTTGACCTCTTCCTCCCTGAGATCGATAAACCTTGGGTGATCCACTTAAGGGAAACTTGCTGCTGTTCTACAAACCTCTGCTCTTGGAGGCCCAACACTGTCTACAAGAATAGAAACTCCCGTAGACATCATGGACCCCACGTACTAAATGGGCTGGCCCGATAGTAGGAAAGTGGGACCCACATGCTAATTGGGCCGGCCCAATAACTTCTTGGGCCGGCCCAATAACTTCTTGGGCCGGCCCACTTGCTTTAAGGTGGACCCCACTTTGTAAATGGGCCGGCCCGATAACAGGAAAGTGGGTCCCACATGTCTTGTGGGCCGGCCCTTTTGCCTGTTGACCGGTCAAACGAGTGCATTTGGCCCGGCCCACATGCTTAGTGGGCCGGCCCATTAAAGTTTTGACCAGTCAACCTGAGAGGTTAGGCCCGGCCCACGTAACTAATGGACCAGCCCAGCTATATAGTTGACCGGTCAAACTAAATTAGCTGGCCCGACCCGCAAACTTAATGGGCCGGCCCGCTTAAGACGTGGCAGGCCTTGTGTGGGCCTACCATCTACCACGGGGTTTAGCCGGTTAACGCCGTTAACGCGCGCTAACGGCGTCCGCCACGTGTCAGTTTGCATGACGTCAGCAGTCAACGGGCTCCCGGAAACACTTCTGCAATGGTCCGATTTTCCGTGGCGGAAGGGCGCCCAAGCGCGACGGACCGAAAAAAATGTGGTAGGACTTTGCCTGACGCAGTTTCGACAACAGAACCCATATCGTCGGGTTAGGCCCATAGGAGACGAAAAATACCCCTTAGAGGACAATTTTGGGATGTTGCCTATCAGAACTTTTCTTGTAGTGTTGGTTATAAACTTGAATGATGCTTACTATATGACATAAGAAGGCTATGTGTTTCGATTTTTCATTTTTTTCATTTTTTAGATTTTTATGCCCATTTGAATCTTGGTCAAATCCTTGGTTTGATCAAGATTTAAACAAGTTTAAAACATGAAAATGAAAAAGTAAGTTTGGATCCTTCTTAATTATTATTCAATCCAAAATGAAGCTTTTTTGGTAGGCATTGTGCATATCGCCTTGAGAAACATCTTTGCGAGCTAGTGTATTAAACGTTTATTCACATATAATCGATTTTTTTTTACTTTATTAGTGCACACAATGACAGAATCGGCCAAATGTGTATGATTTTTGTGAAGGTGCTACTAGAAAAACAAGATGCACTACGATGAAACATGAAAGGAGGCAAGGGGAGGGATAGTGAAGAGGTGGGAGAGACCGAGAGAGGAACCGCAAGGTAATTAAATTGGGGCCAAAACGATTCCAACTTCCTAGGCATTGACCAACTTTGCCCCTCTTAACCCAACGTGGCAATGAACCCGAGATATTTTTATTATAAGCAACAACTTCCTCTTACTCCGCTTCTCCAAAATGGTAAGAGAACCTCTCCAGCTTAAGTGACCAATCGACATAGCTATGGCCTTCCGACTTGGCTCTGGTCCCCGCGCGCGTAGTCCTACCACCGACGAGGAAGCGGAGCATCAGCGCCGCCTTCGCTTCGTCCAGCGCGCACCAAGGCATAACCCGCCCGCTCTGCACTGGCCGGTTGTTCAGCCCGCGGCGGCGGCGCTAGCCGTGGAGCCCCTCGCCAGCCGCTTCCCGTGCGGGCCGATGGATGCAGAGGCAGGGATCTCCCACGCAACCCCGCATGCGACGCCCGCTCGGCCCTGGCCGGCTTTTCACCCCGCGCATGCCGCTTGGTTTTCTTTGCCAGCAGGTGAGATCCCCTTCCCGGCCGGCGCGAACGATGCGGAGGCAGGGAGCTCCCGTGGCCAGCCGCCTAATTCGACCGCACTTCAGGCGGTGCCTTCCGTGGAGCCAGGCCGTTCTTTCGAAGTGCATCACGGCGACGCCCTTTGCAGGAGCAACACCACCAAGGAGCTCGTATATAATGTGATGTTCCCGGCACTCCATAGATGCCGGGATGCTCTGCAAGCTTTCGTGCAGGCTAAGAATGTGGCGGTGGCAAATCCCAGGGACGCAGCTTTGTAGCGGCGTGCTGATGAGGCTAAGGTGGCGCACGCTTTCCACCAGGCGTGCCTCGACAGGCTTAACATCCAGCACGGCTTCGTGCAACCGCCAAACACTGCTCCAGCTAAGATAAAAAATACTCCGGTGAGCATATCACTCCGGAGTAGAACAATCCAATTTCTAGTACTGTAGGAGTACTTTATTAGTGCACAAACCTGGCAAAATAAAAGGTGTGTTCTTTGCATGTGATGTAAATCTAAAAATTTGAAGGTTCTAGCAAAAACATTTCTTCACAAATATTCGATGTGTTTGCTTGGCCTTATCTATATATCCGGTGAGCATATATGGATGCCAAATCCTTTACAAACTTATATTTAACATATATGACCACATTTTTTAAGAGATCGATGTGCATGCACTATCTCGCCATGGTAAATTAATGAAACAAGTTGCATATTTGCCAGAATTCCAAACTTCGTGAGCAGTATAGAGATCGAGACCTTAATTAATTATTATGGGTAGGATGCATGCATGCATGGCCATTTTCTAGGGGTTTAAAGGATACTAGAGCTTTTCTAGATTAATTTGCAACTATATGTATATTTGTTTTCTAGTTCTGGGCTGATCATTAAACTCAACATTGAGTTGTAGATTATGTGAAATTAGTACATGCCATAAAATATAGTAATTTTTTATGTACCCTACGAGGTAGTACGTGTGGTGTACCCTTAATTATTAATTGGTAGACATGTACCGTTGGCATGTTTGAAGAAAATTTGAATTTGGAAGAAGTTTTTAAAGTAAAATTAATGCAAGCACAAAATCATATGTGATGGTGAAATTTCTAGAACAAATTAATACAAACCTAGTAATATGAGTTTGCTTGGCTTTCTGCCCACAAGTGAGTATTGTGCGCATGTACTTTGATGCAAAATCCCGCCATACAAAACTTTTTAGTTATCATATGACCTCAAGTTTGGAAGAGATCGTATTTTAAGCAACTTCACAAACAAGAGATTCTAACAATTATGTGCATGCATGAAAGAATGATTTCTCTTTTTATTACCATACAAAAATGGCTAGATGTGTGTTATTTGTGAAGGAGGGCTACCAAATTTTAACAGTTGCACATTATTGTCATAATTCCACCTTTTGCAAGCAGTAGGGTAGACATGCTTTCCGCTTGCTAGGATGTGTTAGTGCCATCAATTTTGTAGATATAGGTTCAGGGATTTGTTGATCTTAATCTGCAACTATATATGGATTTTTTAAGCTTTTGCCTAGTAATTAAACTCATAATTGAAATAATGTAGGTTATGTAACTACATACATGCCATAAATTCTGACAGGAAATACTTGGACGTGAATTGCGAGGGTGGTAACAAACAAGAACACAATGACCAAACTTCAAATGCCAATCCACCCACCGAGCTATACGATTGGTGTGTACAATCAATCGACTCCTTCTAATCAAATTTGAATACAATATAAGAAGTTTTAAAAAAGTTCAAAACGAGATCAACTTGTGCACTGAGTCATCCTTTGTTATTTATTTGCTTGAAAAAATAGAAACATAGGCATATGAATGTATTCGAGTAGAACACTTCACTTTTCAACAGGGAAGGGACCCTAAGGTCCCAGAAAAACAAAAAAATTACAATAGTAGTACTCCTTTGAGAAGGCTGTAGAAGAAGGATCCTCGAAGAACCAAATGCTCTTATTATCCACAGCTGTTCGGCTCTTTTCCTTTTCGTGTAAGCTATCGCGCAATGATTATGCTAATGGTCGGATGGTAGTACAACCATTCACGCAAACTTCTGCGCCCTTCATCATGTCAGCATCGTATCCCAGTGTGCAAGCAGTCTGCTATGAAATGGAGACGACATTTTGTTGAAAAGTGTCGGTGCATGCTATATATATGAGAGGTTTTACAGCATTATTCCGATTTCCACAGAATGCATTAAATTTGGACGCGATGACACACTGACAAGAGTGGTTTAAACAAAGTCATTATTTTATTATGTTATATTACTACAGTACTCCAAGGTAGCACTAGTAGGCTTCGTTGTACTCTGCCGGTCGCGCTGCCTCATTCGACCAGACTTTATTCTTCTTCTCATATATATATACAAAATACTATCTGCCGAGGTTCGATGACCGCACCGTCGCCCCTCTCCGCGCCGCCGTCCTGGGCCGCGCCGCCATTCTCCCCGCCGAGTTCTCCCCCGCCCCGGCGCACCACCGTCAAGCACCACCGGACCGATCTTCGCAAGTATGTACATCTCCAACCTCCGGCGAGTAGAGAGGTTCATCGGTCATTTTGTTCGATATAACCTTAATTTGGGGATTGCAATGTGAGTTACTTACTGGGTTTTCTAGGAAATGAAAACGGCGTCGCTCGATGCCTACACTGCGTCGGCGGATACATGGAAAGCGGAGACGGATGCTCTGCATGCATCGGCGGAGACATGTAAAGCGGATGCGGAGGCAAAGGCGAAGGCGGTGGCTAGGACGGGCCCGGGCGCTGTGGCGCTGATAACCCACAAGTATAGGGGATCGCAACAGTCTTCGAGGGAAGTAAAAACCAAACTTATTGATTCGACACAAGGGAGGTAAAGAATACTTATAAGCCTTAACAACTGAGTTGTCAATTCAGCTGCACCTGGAAAAGCACTAGTAACAGGGGTGATGTGAAAGCAGCAGTAATATGAGAGCAATAGTAACAGTAACACAACAGCAGTAGCAATAACACAGAGGCGATGGCACCAGAAAATAGTTGATACTTCTTCCAATGACATATAGAACTAGTATATGATGATGAGAGATAGACCGGGGTTCCCAGCGATCTACACTAGTGGTAACTCTCCAATAATAAGTGACAAGTGTTGGGTGAACAAATTACAGTTGGGCAATTGATAGGATTGAAAGCATTAAGACAGAACATCAAGATTATTAATCATGTAGGCATGTTTTCCATATATAGTCGTACGTGCTCGCAATGAGAAACTTGCACAACATCATTGGTTCCGGACATAGACATGTGCATACAACTTGTAGATACAATCTAAGCAATAATTATAGAGCTTAAATCTAAGATCGTGCCACTCGGGCCCTAGTGACAAGCATTAAGCATAACAAGATTGCAGCAACAATAACTTCACAAACTTTATAGATAGACTAATCATAATGTATCATCCATCGGATCCCAACAAACACAACACCGATTACATCAGATGGATCTCAATCATGTAAGGCAGCTCATGAGATCATTGTATTGAAGTACATGGGGGAGAGAGTTGATACGTCTCCAACGTATCGATAATTTCTTATGTTCCATGCCACTTTATCGATGATATCTACATGTTTTATACATACTTTATGTCATATTTATGCATTTTCCGGCACTAACCTATTAACGAGATTCCGAAGAGCCAGTTGTTGTTTTCTGCTGTTTTTGGTTTCAGAAATCCTAGTAAGGAAATATTCTCGGAATTGGACGAAATCAACGCCCAGGATCTTATTTTTCCACGAAGCTTCTAGAAGACCGGGGAGGAAACGAAGTGGGGCGACGAGGCGGCTAGACGCTAGGGCGGCGCGGCCCAAGCCCTGGCCGCGCGGGCCTAGTGTGTGGGCCCCTCGCGTCGCCCCTAAACCTATCTCCTCCGCCTACTTAAGCCTTCATCGATAATAACTCCAGTACCGAGAGCCACGATACGGAAAACCTTCCAGAGACGCCGCCGCCGCCAATCCCATCTCGGGGGATTCAGGAGATCGCCTCCGCACCTCGCCGGAGAGGGGAATCATCTCCGGAGGACTCTTCACCGCCATGGTCGCCTCCGGAGTGATGAGTGAGTAGTTCACCCCTGGACTATGGGTCCATAGCAGTAGCTAGATGGTCGTCTTCTCCTAATTGTGCTTCATTGTCGGATCTTGTGAGCTGCCTAACATGATCAAGATCATCTATCTGTAATGCTACATGTTGTGTTTGTTGGGATCCGATGAATAGAGAATACTATGCTATGTTGATTATCAATCTATTATCTATGTGTTGTTTATGATCTTGCATGCTCTCCGTTACTAGTAGAGGCTCTGGCCAAGTTTTTGCTTGTAACTCCAAGAGGGAGTATTTATGCTCGATAGTGGGTTCATGCCTCCATTAAATCTGGGAAAGTGACAGAAAGTTCTAAGGTTGTGGATGTGCTGTTGCCACTAGGGATAAAACATTGATGCTATATCTAAGGATGTAGTTGTTGATTACATTACGCACCATACTTAATGCAATTGTCTGTTGTTTGCAACTTAATACTGGAAGGGGTTCGTATGATAACCTGAAGGTGGACTTTTTAGGCATAGATGCATGCTGGATAGCGGTCTATGTACTTTGTCGTAGTGCCCAATTAAATCTCACTATACTCATCATAACATGTATGTGCATGGTCATGCCCTCTTTATTTGTCAATTGCCCAACTGTAATTTGTTCACCCAACATGCTATTTATCTTATGGGAGAGACACCACTAGTGAACTGTGGACCCCGGTCCATTCTTTTAATCGAATACAATTGTCACATCCCGGAATTTTCTAAATTTCGGAATGTAAAATAAAATTTAATTTAATGCTTGATTGATTGAACTTGATTGAAAATTCACAAAGAATAAAAACTTTTTAAAGTTATTTACTAATTAATTTCAAAATAGTGTTTTCAAAAAAACTTTGGTTTCAAAGTATTCAAAATCAAATATATCTTTGTTTCAAGGTTTTCAAAATCCTTAATGCATTCTTATTTGAGAAAACAAAACGTTAGAAAACTCTATTTGCAAAATATTGCCAAAGTTGCCATTTAGGCCAAGTGCAAATAATTATTATTTTATTTTTCACAAATAGATTTTAAACAGGTTCCTTGTTGTCCTAAAACACTATTTTTACTTTTACAAATTTTTGTAAACATGTTTGGTATGTGTATGTTGAAACTATTCACATATAGGCATAATGGCATAGTAGTAATAAAATGATATAAAATAAAAATTTATAAAATTTAAATTCTTTTATTATCCTATACTGAGCAATATAATTTTACAAACTCGTAGAATTTCGTTTCACTCAAATCGGAATTACGAAACTCATTTTATAAAAGAAACAAGTAATAGAGAAAAGAAAAAGAAAAAGAAAAAAAAAACAAAACGGGCCGGCCACCCGGCCGACCGACCAGCCAGGCCCAGCCGGACCGACCCCCACCCACCATCAATCAGATCGATCGATCTGATCCCGGAATATGTAAAACTTACCTCCACTTAAACTCTAATATCTCTATCTATACAACTTCGATTTCAGATCCGTTTGTTTCTACGCGTTCCTAACTTCGAGACCCATCTTTTTCACCGACCTATGGCCTATATAAATCCACCACCACATCGCAGTTTCGTTTTTCCTTTCCTCTTCTCGAAACGATCAACGAATCTTAACTCGTTGCTTTGACCCCCTAAACCACTTCAAATCGCTTCGGGCTCTACACGAAAGTTGTAGATCTCGTCGAGATCTTTCAATCCCGACTAATCTCATCTCTTTTCATTCACCATACACGGATAATTTCGCTTCGCAAAGCGTCAGGTCTGACAAAGGGAATCTTCAATTAGTTCGTGCTCGTTCCACGAAATCCAAATTCCTTTGGTGAGTATGTAGATCTGATCATCCTCTACAACTTTCATGATTGAAGTTTTTCGATTTGACGTACGGATTTATCGCTCATCTACAGATCTATTTCGAGTCAACCGGAGCCAAATCGAGTTTCAAAACTATCTCGAATCGTCATGACTTCAACACGGAAGTTGTTCCTCTCGTCAAGATCTTTCCATTGCCGCAAGTTTCACTTTGTTTCGTTCACCGAGCAAAGAGAAAATGATGTTACAAAATTCAGATCTTATAAGGTATAACCCAGATCTTGTCAAACTAATTATGCTATTGTGAAAAGTAATTTGTTCGTTAAATAGATCTATTAATTCTATACAACTTTGATGTAGAAAGTTTTTCCATCTGAGCAAATTTTTCTGTCAACTTTATAACATCATCATGACATCAGCATAGTCAACTCAGTCCGGTCAAAGTCAAACTGCAGTCAGCGGTACGGTCAGCAGTACGATCAACGAGTACGATCAGCAGTACAGTCAGCGGTCAACTATACAGTCAGTTTTAGTCAAACACGTTTTTAAATTCGAAATTTAAATCTCAGATTTGTTGCACACCTTGAAAAATCCGTATAAAATCAACCATAGGGCCAAATGTTACAAACTTTATAGTTTTGGAAAGCTTACAGTATGTACTACACGTTTATGCAGTAATATGGTGTAGGTACTGTGTTAGATTTCGCATTGTAATTCAAATAGAGAAATTGACTTTTGTGCACTATAAAAATTGTATAAAATAATCTACTGGTCCAAATTTGATGATTTTGTACTTTCTGGAATCCTCAGAACATGTACTTCAACTTGGTATAGGAGTTGTACAACTTTGATACGTGCACAAACTTTCTTTAGTAAAATCTATCCGAATCAGTAATTCGAAGATAATTCAAATTCTATAAATCGTTTTTGGATAATTCCAATTGCTCTAATTTTGTACTACTGTAACCTATCCAGGGAACTCAAGTTTATATTTTTACTAAACATAAATCTTGCGGTAGCTAATTAATAAGGTTGTATATGTTAAGTGGATACTCAATTAATGTTTTCTAAACCAAATTAAATATCCAGGAAACTTTATTATTATTGCACATATCAGAGAACACGTCAATACCACTAGACACTTTACCTTGAACTAATATCGTGTCTATCCAAATGCATTTTCATTCACTCCTTTGACTAGTTTACAACTATTCAACTTACAAATGAGTAATTTGAGTAATGTCATGTATCATTTGTTTATACCCAAGCCTATGTGTAACTCATACTAACTTAGTAAGTGTTGTCACACTTTACTAAATAATATTTTGAGTTGCGTCATTTAAGACTCATGTGATTTTATCACATGGATCATATCATTTTCCCATCCTTGAGTAGCAAACAACAATTGACCATAGGTTCTTATCAACCATTTTTCTTCTAAGCACTTGACTTAGATAATCATTTCCTTTTTCAAGTATTTGATCCATCCAATCAATATCTCCAATTCGTATCTTGCAAGCCAAACCTCATGCCATATCTTCTTTAACTGATGATTAAAACACAGTGATTAACTACATGATTGTTTGCTTGGTTTGGTTTTATTGTTGTTGAATGGTGTGTTTATGTTGTGCTATATTCTATATTATAGTTCGTATGGAGAGGCACGTATTTTGATTAAGAGAAGTGAACGCGCTTCGACTACCAAAAGGCAAGTGACACTCAAATCCTACTTATTTTAATTATGCATTAGTGTTTTGAAACTAGCATGCATGGTAGGATTTTGTTTTCAAAGTAAAGTATTATGCTATGCTTAGCAAACCCTAGTAGTGTGTAGCTACTCCCGAACCTCGTTGATAGGATACTTTATTTTTGCTCTGCAACATCAAATGCCAAATGTTATTTCATTGTTTCGATTGTGATGGTTTGAAATGTGAAAATTAACAACCTTAATGAATCACCCGGGTGGATTGTTTGAGTGGTGGGCGGCTGCTCGTGGCTCCGACCCCGGAGTAACCGAGTGGCGGTGGGTGCCCGAGAGTGCGCAGTTGAATAGTGGTTGCTCTAGATCGCACCTCTGGTTTTCACCAGGGGATCGTGCGGGGGTTTATTATCTGTAATGGTTCTAAGCCTGTGAGTTTCACTTGTGGATGGCCACCCAGGATTAAAGAGATTACTATGTCGTCCATGTTTTAGTTAGCTTCCAGTGCAGCCTTATGGTATTATGGGCTCTGCCGGGATTAAGTAAGTTGTGAGGCCAAACTTGTTGCTAGACATGATGATGGGGCTTGCAACCCAACGGGAACGGGTCTAGCTAGTTATGGTCGAAGCCTCCTTCTGAAAGATCTTGTCTCATTTCTTCTCTTGGGAAGGGTGGGTCGTAAGGTGAAAGTGCACAACCTCTCGAGAGTTAAATCTAAGATCTTAGCCGTGTCCCCGGTTATGGACAATTTGAGCTTCTAGGCAGGGAATGTACGGAAGAATCTCATCATTGTTTTATGAATGTATTTAAAATTTTGTATCAACCTTTGAAAACTCATGGGAGATGTAACCATGTGATTATTCTAAAACCCATGGAGGATTTAACCATGGTGTGATTTCGTAATGTCATTCAAAGATTTTCAAAAATGTTTTGTTTTGAAATAAAATGTAGGATAAAATTTGGCTTTATGCAAATTTGCCTAAACTCCACTTGCCAAATTTCATGTAGATAGGCATGCCCACAACTGCCACCATATATGTGTCATTTGCCAGTACATCATTGTACTGACCTCCATTCGTGGGGCTGCATATTCAAACGTGCAGGATTTTCTGAGGAGAAGTACGTGGTAGGATCTCGAGTCTACATTCCAACATGACTGCCTGTGGCACATGAAGAAGATGAAGGCTCATTGATGACTTACTTTCTGCTGTGTATGTTCTGAATATTGTTGAGCTAGTCCATGTGACTATGCAATTTGTAAGGTTTTACTTTACCCTTTGGATCAAAGATGTACTAATTTGATACTATTGCAATGATTACTATATTTTGTAATGTGTGTGCTATCAGTGATCCCGGGAATAGCACTATACACAGGTATCTTACCTTTATTAAAAGGTAGGGTGCTACAACAATCTACTGCAATACTTGTTCTAATGTTTTCTGCAAACAATCATCATCCACACTATACATCTAATCCTTTGTTACAACAAGCCGGTGAGATTGACAACCTCACTGTCACGTTGGGGCAAAGTAATTTGGTTGTGTTGTGCAGCTTCCACGTTGGCGCCAGAATCCCTGGTGTTGCGCCGCACTACACTCCACCGCCATCAACCTTCAACGTGCTTCTTGGCTCCTACTGGTTCGATAAACCTTGGTTTCTTACTGAGGGAAAACTTGTTGCTGTACGCATCACACCTTCCTCTTGGGGTTCCCAACGGACGCATGATGTACGCATATCAAGCTCTTTTTCTGGCGCCGTTGCCGGGGACCTGAAGAAAAGTTACACCACAAAGATTTCTAACTCCCACGTCAACTGCACGCCAGCAGCTCTTTTTCTGGCGCCGTTGCCGGGGAGATCAAGACACGCTGCAAGGGGAGTCTCCACATCCAATCTCTTTACTTTGTTTTTGTCTTGCTTTATTTTATTTACTACTTTGTTTGCTGCGTTATATCAAAACACAAAAAAATTAGTTGCTAGCTTTACTTTATTTGCTATCTTGTTTGCATACTCCATATTAAAAACACAAAAAAATTAGTTACTTGCATTTACTTTATCTAGTTTGCTTTATTTACTGTTGCTAAAATGGGTACTCCTGAAAATACTAAGTTGTGTGACTTCACAACCACAAATAATAATGATTTCTTATGCACACCTATTGCTCCACTCCGCTACTACAGACAGAATTCTTTGAAATTAAACCTCGCTTTACTCGAATCTTGTTATGAGAGAGCAATTTTCTCGGTGTTAGTTCCGATGATGTCTCTGCCCATCTCAATAATTTTGTTGAACTATGTGAAATGCAAAAGTATAAGGATGTAGATGGTGACATTATAAAATTAAGATTGTTCCCTTTCTCATTAAGAGGAAGAGCTAAAGATTGGTTGCTATCTCTACCTAAGAATAGTATTGATTCATGGACTAAATGTAAGGATGCTTTTATTGGTAGATATTATC
>NC_061512.1:147896921-147916301 GCF_022539505.1 Lolium rigidum | reverse complement strand
TTGATACGTCTCCAACGTATCGATAATTTCTTATGTTCCATGCCACATTATTGATGTTATCTACATGTTTTATGCACACTTTATGTCATATTCATGCATTTTCTGGAACTAACCTATTAACAAGATGCCGAACTGCCAGTTCCTGTTTTCTGCTGTTTTTGGTTTCAGAAATCCTAGTAACAAAATATTCTCGGAATCGGACGAAATCAACGCCCAAGTTCCTATTTTCACCGGAAGCATCCAGAACACCCGGGAAGGATCAGAGAAGGGGGACAGGGCCACCAAACCACACCCCGGCGCGGCCAGGGGGGGCCGCGCCCCCTATAGTGTGGGCCCCCCAGAAGCCCTCCTGCGCCGCCTCTTCGCCTATATAAAGCCCCTGACCTAAAAACCTCGACGCGTTCGACGAAACCCACAGAAACCTTCCAGAGCCGCCGCCATCGCGAAGCCAAGATCTGGGGGACAGGAGTCTCTGTTCCGGCACGCCGCCGGAACGGGGAAGTGCCCCCGGAAGGCTCCTCCATCGACACCGCTGCCATCTCCACCGCCATCTTCATCACCGCTGCTGCTCCCATGAGGAGGGAGTAGTTCTCCATCGAGGCTCGGGGCTGTACCGGTAGCTATGTGGTTCATCTCTCTCCTATGTGCTTCAATACAATAATCTCATGAGCTGCTTTACATGATTGAGATTCATATGATGATGCTTGTAATCTAGATGTCATTATGCTAGTCAAGTGAGTTTTACTTATGTGATCTCCGGAGACTCCTTGTCCCACGTGTGTAAAGGTGACAGTGTGTGCACCGTGTGGGTCTCTTAGGCTATATTTCACAGAATACTTATTCACTGTTGAATGGCATAGTGAGGTGCTTATTTATATCTCTTTATGATTTCAATGTGTTTTGTATCACAATTTATCCATGTGCTACTCTAGCAATGTTATTAAAGTAGTTCTATTCCTCCTGCACGATGTAATGGTGACAGTGTGTGCATCCGTGTTAGTACTTGGTTTATGCTATGATCATGATCTCTTGTAGATTGCGAAGTTAACTATTGCTATGATAATATTGATGTGATCTATTCCTCCTACATATGCATGAAGGTGACAGTGTGCATGCTATGCTAGTACTTGGTTTAGTCTTTTGATCTATCTTACACTAAAGGTTACTAAAATATGAGCATTATTGTGGAGCTTGTTAACTCCGGCATTGAGGGTTCGTGTAATCCTACGCAATGTGTTCATCATCCAACAAGAGTGTAGAGTATGCATTTATCTATTCTGTTATGTGATCAATGTTGAGAGTGTCCACTAGTGAAAGTGTAATCCCTAGGCCTTGTTCCTAAATACTGCTATCGCTGCTTGTTTACTCGTTTCTATGCGTTACTACTGCTGCAATACTACCACCATCAACTACACGCCAGCAAGCTATTTTCTGGCACCGTTGCTACTGCTCATACTTATTTATACCACCTGTATTTCACTATCTCTTTGCCGAACTAGTGCACCTATTAGGTGTGTTGGGGACACAAGAGACTTCTTGCTTTGTGGTTGCAGGGTTGCATGAGAGGGATATCTTTGACCTCTTCCTCCCTGAGTTCGATAAACCTTGGGTGATCCACTTAAGGGAAAACTTGTTGCTCGTTCTACAAACCTCTGCTCTTGGAGGCCCAACACTGTCTACAGGAAAGGAGGGGGAAAGTAGACATCAAGCTATTTTCTGGCGCCGTTGCCGGGGAGGAAAGGTAAAAGGTACTCACACTCCGGATCTCGGCTACTAAGCTATTTCCCGGCGCCGTAAGTACTCGAAGCTATTTCCTTTAGATCCTGCAATTGCATCTTTTTGTTTTTGTTTACACTAGTTTGGCATAATGGACAAGAATGAGCTTCTATTTCTATTTCCTGATTTAAAACGTGGATTGTTTGATGCGAAAATTAAAAAACCTATGGAATCTTATTTGCATGCTGGTAGCAATATTAGTATGAACGCTTTGAACACCATTGTTGATAATAATATAGAAAGTTCTAAGCTTGGGGAAGCTGGTTTTCATGATCTTTTTAGTCCCCCAAGCATTGAGGAGAAAATTTTCTTTGATGATACTTTGCCTCCTATTTATGATGATTATAATGATAGTGGTCTTTTGGTGCCACCTACTATGGAGAGTAAATTTTGTTGTGATTATACTATGCCTCCTACACTTGATGAGAATAATAATGATAGCTACTTTGTTGAATTTGCTCCCACTACAACTAATAAAATTGATTATGCTTATGTGGAGAGTAATAATTTTATGCATGAGACTCATGATAAGAATGCTTTATGTGATAGTTATATTGTTGAGTTTGCTCATGATGCTACTGAAAGTTATTATGAGAGAGGAAAATATGGTTGTAGAAATTTTCATGTTACTAAAACACCTCTCTATGTGCTGAAATTTTTGAAGCTACACTTGTTTTATCTTCCTATGCTTGTTACTTTGCTCTTCATAAAGTTGTTTATTTACAAGATTCCTATGCATAGGAAGCATGTTAGACTTAAATGTGTTTTGAATTTGCCTATTGATGCTCTCTTTTGCTTCAACTATAATTTCTTGCGAGTGCATTATCAAAACTGCTGAGCCCATCTTAATGGCTATAAAGAAAGAACTTCTTGGGAGATAACCCATGTGTTATTTTGCTACAGTACTTTGTTTTATATTTGTGTCTTGGAAGTTTTTTACTACTGTAGCAACCTCTCCTTATCTTAGTTTTGTGTTTTGTTGTGCCAAGTAAAGTCTTTGATAGTAAAGTCAATACTAGATTTGGATTACTGCGCAGAAACTGTTTTCTTGCTGTCACGAATCTGGGCAAAATTCTCTGTAGGTAACTCATAAAATTATGCCAATTTACGTGAGTGATCCTCAGATATGTACGCAACTTTCATTCAATTTGAGCATTTTCATCTGAGCAAGTCTGGTGCCATTTTAAAATTCGTCTTTACGGACTGTTCTGTTTTGACAGATTCTGCCTTTTATTTCGCATTGCTCCTTTCGCTGTGTTGGGTGGATTTCTTTGTTCCATTACCTTCCAGTAGCTTTGAGCAATGTCCAGAAGTGTTAAGAATGATTGTGTCACCTCTGAACATGTGAATTTTTGATTATGCACTAACCCTCTAATGAGTTTGTTTCGAGTTTGGTGTGGAGGAAGTTTTCAAGGGTCAAGAGAGGAGGATGATATACTATGATCAAGAAGAGTGAAGAGTCTAAGCTTGGGGATGCCCCGGTGGTTCATCCCTGCATATTTCAAGAAGACTCAAGCATCTAAGCTTGGGGATGCCCAAGGCATCCCCTTCTCCATCGACAAATTATCAGGTTCCTTCTCTTGAAACTATATTTTTATTCGGTCACATCTTATGTACTTTACTTGGAGCGTCTGTTTGTTTGCTTTTGCTTTTGTTTTTGTTTGAATAAATGCTTGTGTGGGAGAGAGACACGCTCCGCTGGTTCGTATGAACACATGTGTTCTTAGCTCATAATATTCATGGCGAAGTTTTCTTCTTCGTTAAATTGTTATATGGTTGGAATTGGAAAATGATACATGTAGTAATTGTTATAATGTCTTGGGTAATGTGATACTTGGCAATTGTTGTGCTCATGATTAAGCTCTTGCATCATATGCTTTGCACCCATTAATGAAGAAATACATAGAGCTTGCTAAAATTTGGTTTGCATAATTGGTCTCTCTAAGGTCTAGATAATTTCTAGTAAGGTGTTTGAACAACAAGGAAGACGATGTATAGTCTTATAATGCTTGTAATATGTCTTTTATGTGAGTTTTGTTGTACTAGTTCATACTTGTGTTTGCTTCAAACAACCTTGCTAGCCTAAACCTTGTATCGAGAGGGAATACTTCTCATGCATCCAAATACTTGAGCCAACCACTATGCCATTTGTGTCCACCATACCTACCTACTACATGGTATTTCTCCGCCATTCCAAAGTAAATTGCTTGAGTGCTACCTTTAAACAATTCAAAATTTATCACCTCTGATTTGTGTCAATGTTTTATAGCTCATGAGGAAGTATGTGGTATTTATCTTTCAATCTTGTTGGGCAACTTTCACCAATGGACTAGTGGATTCATCCGCTTATCCAATAATTTTGCAAAAAGAGCTGGCAATAGGATTCCCAGTCCCAAATTAATTAACAAAAATAGACACTCCTCCATGGTATGTGATTGTTGGACGGCACCCGAAGGATTCGGTTAGCCATGGCTTGTGTAAGCAAAGGATGGGAGGAGTGTCATCATAATAAAACTAAAATAAAAAGGCACTCCTTCATGGTATGAGATTGTTGGCAGGCACTCGAGGATTCGGTTAGCCATGGTTTGTGAAAGAAAGGTTGGAAGGAGTGCCATCCAAAAATAAAATAAAATGGGAGCCGCTCTTTGAAGGTTTGTACGGCAAGGGGGTTAGAGTACCGCTACCATTCGTTGACAACAACATACACCTCTCAAAACTTTATTTTTATGCTCTCTTTATGTTTTCAAAATAAAAGCTCTAGCACAAATATAGCAATCGATGCTTTTCCTCTATGGAGGACCATTCTTTTACTTTTATGTTGAGTCAGTTCACCTATTTCTCTCCACCTCAAGAAGCAAACACTTGTGTGAACTTTGCATTGATTCTTACATATTTGCATGTTGCATTTGTTATATTGCTTTGCATTGACAACTATCCATGAGATATACATGTTACAAGTTGAAAGCAACCGCTGAAACTTAATCTTCCATTGTGTTGCTTCAATGTCTTTACTTTGAATTATTGCTTTATGAGTTAACTCTTATGCAAGACTTATTGATGCTTGTCTTGAAGTACTATTCATGAAAAGTCTTTGCTTTATGATTCAGTTGTTTACTCATGTCATTACCATTGTTTTGATCGCTGCATTCACTACATATGCTTTACAAATAGTATGATCAAGATTATGATGGCATGTCACTCCAGAAATTATACGTGTTATCGTTTTACCTGCTCGGGACGAGCAGAACTAAGCTTGGGGATGCTGATACGTCTCCAACGTATCGATAATTTCTTATGTTCCATGCCACATTATTGATGTTATCTACAGGTTTTATGCACACTTTATGTCATATTCGTGCATTTTCTGGAACTAACCTATTAATAAGATGCCGAAGTGCTAGTTCATGTTTTCTGCTGTTTTTGGTTTCAGAAATCCTAGTAACGAAATATTCTCGGAATCGGACGAAATCAACGCCCAAGTTCCTATTTTCACCGGAAGCATCCAGAACACCCGGGAAGGATCAGAGAAGGGGGACAGGGCCACCAAACCACACCCCGGCACGGCCGGGGGGCCGCGCCCCTATAGTGTGGGCCCCCGGAAGCCCTCTGCGCCGCCTCTTCGCCTATATAAAGCCCCCGACCTAAAAACCTCGACGCGTTCGACGAAACCCACGAAACCTTCCGGAGCCGCCGCCATCGCGAAGCCAAGATCCGGGGACGGGAGTCTCCGTTCCGGCACGCCGCCGGAACGGGGAAGTGCCCCGGAAGGCTCCTCCATCGACACCGCTGCCATCTCCACCGCCATCTTCATCACCACTGCTTGCTCCCATGAGGAGGGAGTAGTTCTCCATCGAGGCTCGGGGCTGTACCGGTAGCTATGTGGTTCATCTCTCTCCTATGTGCTTCAATACAATAATCTCATGAGCTGCTTTACATGATTGAGATTCATATGATGATGCTTGTAATCTAGATGTCATTATGCTAGTCAAGTGAGTTTTACTTATGTGATCTCCGGAGACTCCTTGTCCCACGTGTGTAAAGGTGACGAGTGTGTGCACCGTGTGGGTCTCTTAGGCTATATTTCACAGAATACTTATTCACTCGTTGAATGGCATAGTGAGGTGCTTATTTATATCTCTTTATGATTGCAATGTGTTTTGTATCACAATTTATCCATGTGCTACTCTAGCAATGTTATTAAAGTAGTTCTATTCCTCCTGCACGATGTAATGGTGACAGTGTGTGCATCCGTGTTAGTACTTGGTTTATGCTATGATCATGATCTCTTGTAGATTGCGAAGTTAACTATTGCTATGATAATATTGATGTGATCTATTCCTCCTACATATGCATGAAGGTGACGGTGTGCATGCTATGCTAGTACTTGGTTTAGTCTTTTGATCTATCTTACACTAAAGGTTACTAAAATATGAGCATTATTGTGGAGCTTGTTAACTCCGGCATTGAGGGTTCGTGTAATCCTACGCAATGTGTTCATCATCCAACAAGAGTGTAGAGTATGCATTTATCTATTCGTTATGTGATCAATGTTGAGAGTGTCCACTAGTGAAAGTGTAATCCCTAGGCCTTGTTCCTAAATACGCTATCGCTGCTTGTTTCTTGTTTCTTTGCGTTACTACTGCTCGCAATACTACCACCATCAACTACACGCCGGCAAGCTATTTTACGGCACCGTTGCTACTGCTCATACTTATTTATACCACCTGTATTTCACTATCTCTTCGCCGAACTAGTGCACCTATTAGGCGTGTTGGGGACACAAGAGACTTCTTGCTTTGTGGTTGCAGGGTTGCATGAGAGGGATATCTTTGACCTCTTCCTCCCTGAGTTCGATAAACCTTGGGTGATCCACTTAAGGGAAAACTTGCTGCTGTTCTACAAACCTCTGCTCTTGGAGGCCCAACACTGTCTACAGGAAAGGAGGGGGAAAGTAGACATCATGCCTCAACTCCGGGTGCGGCTGCAGCTCCATGGGCACCCCCGCGGCATCACGCCTCACAAGGTGGGCGTAGCGAGAGGCGAGGATGCTCACCACGTTCTGTCCGCAGAGGCGCGCAAGTGCCTCCTGTAGACCACGTGCGAGTCCGTCGAGCCAGTTGCTCTCGCGGAAGGAGAAGAGGATCCTCTCAGAAGTGGGAGGCTCCATCTTGCCCCTCAAGTCGGCAGTGATCACCCACTGCAACTCTCCTCCGGGCGTGTCGTCCAGCTGAACCCCGTGAAACTCGGGGTGTGGGCACCCAAGGAAGTCAGAGACGGCGTTGAGGTCGTGCTCGAAGATCAAGCTTCCTCCGTTCCCAAGCTGGTAAAACTTGGTGTTGATGGGTTCATTCGGCTCCATCTGAAAGAGAATTGGATGAGTAAGTTAGAGAGTGCAAAGTGTGGCAAAATTTTAAGTTGATTCAAATAAGATTTACATGATTCATCAAATTTCGGCTGTCAATCTCTCTTCGGGAGAAAGAGTGTTTTGCCAAGATTTTTTCGGCTTAGCTATCAGCTTATCTTTGAAGGGAGGAAGGTTTGGGCGTCGCCCAGGCACTAGTGGGTCTCGCAAGTAAAACCACTTGTTGCGCCAGCCTTGGACGGACTCCTTCATTGGATAATCGAAGTAGTCGACTTCCTTCCTAACAACAAAGCCGACGCCACCGACGACGGGGGGGCCGTTGCTGTCATTGTGGCGCTTCACGTAGAAGATCTTCCTCCAGAGACCCCAGTGAGGATCAATGCCAAGGAAGGCTTCGCAGACAGTAATGAAGATAGAAAGGTGGAGGATGGAGTTTGGGGTCAGCTGCCAGAGCTGAATCCCATAGAAGAAAAGAAGATAACGGAGGAATTCGTGCGCTGGAAGAGAAAGGCCGCGGAATAGAAAAGCAGAGAACATGATGGTGAAGCCCTTTGGGGGCTTTGGGCGAGAAACTGCACCTGGAAGGCGGATATCGTCTTCAGATGCGGAGATGAATCCGAGGGTTCGCAGTCTGTTGATGTCGCGGTTGGAAATGGCGGAGGCACTCCAGTCACGGCTAACTTTGGCCGCCTCCGAGGCACTAGCACACTTCTTTTTTCACATGGCACTTGAAGCTTCTGAGGGAAGGATGCAGGAAGAAGGAGAGGATGCGCGAAGGAGATGAGCAGTGGAGGTGTAAAAAAAAAAGAAGTAAAAATGAGGAAGTCCTCTATTTATACCTTAAGGATTAACATGAGATCGTGGCCATAACTCCGTGGGCGTCGTGGGAGGTGGAGCGAATCCAGCTGTACACGTGGCGCTAAAAAACAGGATGGAACCGGCGGCCCATTATTCCCACGTCGCGCGAAAATCGAGGAAACGCCTCGATCACTGCGCGTGCACTGGTCAAAACCTAAAAACTGCCTGCGCAGAGCTAGGGTGGGCCCGGAGGGGTCAAGTCTTGTCAATCAGGTCACAACAGCGGCGTGTCATCAGTGATGTCATGGGCACTATTGATTATATACGAAGAGATAAGAAAATGTCGGGTGATCAACTTGAGCCTACGCACGGATTGCGAGCATCCGTACCTAGGCTCGGGGGCTACTCCCATCGGGAGCGCGGACGCGCACCCGATAGAATAAAGACTCGAAGGGGAAAACGTGACTCGAGTCTGCACTCGGACGTAAACGCCTGTCAACACCCGGATTTTTAAGTCCGAATGCCTATTATGTCATACATCGCAATCCCAGGAATATTGTTGTTGTGAGGCATAATAGTTAAGTATCACAGTCATCATTCATTACAAACCATAAGTCTTACAAATTGGAATCACATGATCCATATTACACAAATAGTTGATCTATTGATCAACGAACAAACACAAGTTCATAGTTCAACATAGCGGAAGCGTAAGATACAAGGACTCTCTAGTCCACAGGCCAACGCTTGACGTCGGAAGGCGCTTAGTTGTCGTAGGCGTCCTGCTGGTCATCTCCTTGGTCATCTTCATACTCTGGCCATTTGAATAGCCAGGGACAAAGTCGTGAGTACGTTGAGTACTCGCAAACTAGTACTAAGGTAAGTGCTAGACATTCTAGTATGGTTTGCTAAGCTCTAGTTTATTTGCATAAAGCTAGTTTTAATTCACAAAGTTTGAGAAAAGCTTGTTCAAGTGCTAACTAACTCAAGTGGGAACATTAGTGTCATTCCCACCATTCAAGTGGTGATTTCAATTCAATCCACCACAAGTCATTTCACCATCATCCTTCAACATCATTTTCAAAGATATGACATCGGAAACTGTATGGCCTTTCCAACCGTCCGTAACCGTGGACGCGGCTATTCGAATAGGTTTACACTCTGCAGAGGTTGCACACTTGTGCCACAACATTTGATTTCATCCGTCGGGATTTCCCCGAATCATCGTAACACAAGTACGCGGATCATCAACAATAACCTTTCACTTACAAATCCTAGTATGAGCACCTCTCCCCATGAGCTTGGCCTCCCAGTGAAGACAGACGGTCAGCCTGGGAACTGCACAGGGCTTGGGCCGGACATTCACCTCATTTCGCATCATATCATATCGTTTCTTTTGTGGTAGAGGCAGCTTTCGGCATAACCCCGATGACGCTTGTTTAGAGGGAACCCATACTAAGACGCATAAACTTCCAGTTAAGCCCTACCCATAATCAGGTATTGTGGGGGTACTTAATAATTGGAAAGGTATCGCATTCAAACCAACATCATGTTTTATCCAAAAATCACTATCTTCTCTTGGTCATATTCACCTTCAAAAAAAATCATTCAATGGTATGCATCTTCATTCCAAGGTTTAAAAATCATTTCAACATCACATTGTTCCCATCTAGAGTAGTCAAGTTTAGTTCATTAGCACTAGCTCTAATTCATGAGGGGTGCTATCTTGCTTTGCTTGGGAAAGACTAACTCACTACTCTAGTAATCAACTTGTACTTTGACCAAAGTTAACTATAAAAGTAACTCATTTAGAAAACAAGTAAAAACTGGTAAGGTAAAAACTTGGGATGGGTTCATATAAGAAAAGATAAGAAACATGGTGCCTTGCCCCAAGGGGCTTTGCACTTTGCAAGAATATTAGCTTGCATTGGTAGTAGCTTGCCTTGGTAGTTCTCAAACTGTTCCTCCTCCTCCTCTTGGTAGCAACCTTCTTCTTCGGCGTACTCTCCGGTGCTACCGTCTAAATTGGAATACGAGTATAATTACTCACTAATTCAATGGCTATTCCATACATCACATACAACACACAACTATTCTATGCACACAAATAAATTAACTAGAGTGCATGGGTTGTGGGATTTAAATAGAATTCATTCCTTTGTATGTCATAGGTAAATGATAGTTTCCATAGGGTTCTTGAGAAATAATTTCCTCTCATTGAAATCTTCTTAAGATTTAATTTCTCCAACAATCATGTATGAACTCATCTTGACCCAAGTCAAATGTTCATCATCATCATTTGGGAAAAATCATTTAAATGAGGTGGATCACCTCATACTATTTAAATAACACTATATTTGATTTAAATCTCAAGTAATTCATATAAGAGAGTTTGGAACCAGGGGTCCAAACATCCCATGAATTCATGTGAGACAAGTTTAAATGAAGTGTAAGACTTCACACAATTTAACTTTAATAGTTTTGGACAATATCAACTAGTTAAACTAGTCAAAATATCCATTCATTAAACCATGGCATGATCATGCAAAGTGACCACCCCATTTTATTGCATAAACAATTAGTGTAAGTCAAATGTGAGCTATTAGAGTTGGAATTAACTTAATATCTATTTTGGTTGATTTTTAAGAATTATTTGAATAGGGAAAAGTCCCTGCCTTGTTATTTTTGTCACATTAATTCTACAAGGAATTTGACCATGAGGCCAGTTGCATGTTATAGAGAATTTCAGTGGCTTTCTAACAACATAAAATTCACTAAATTTGGTTTAGCCAATTTGAAATGGTTGATTTTCAAAGTTTGGGCAGTATTGAATTTTATTTGAATTAATTAAACTCTGTTTGAATTAAAAGGGCCGGCGGGAAAACTAACTGGGCCGAAATGGTTTAAAACGGCCCAAGCCAGCCCACCACGCGTCTGTGCCCGCGTGGGCTGCCTGACAGGGTGGGGTCCGCCTGTCAGCGGGCGTTTAAACCCGAAACGGTATGGGCGAAGCTGGGGCGTTGGATTAGATCGCGGATCTACGGCCGTGGTTCATCGTCGTCTCCGACGAGAACCCGACGGTGCGGCGGCAGCAGTAGGGGGTGGGAGAGCTTACGGCGGCTCCAGCAAGGTATGGCAGTGTGCGCGAGGTAGATGTGGACGACGGCGGAGCAGCTGGTAGCAGTGGCGGAGCTCGAGGTGGCATGGATCAATAGCGATTGCTCCAGGGCTTCCGCGGCTCCGATCTTGCAATTGGCCTTGCTCCGGCGACGATCGAGGTGGCTAATGGTGCGAGGCGAAGTGGTGAAGGGTGGGGAGTGAGGTGGTGTGCTCAGTTGCTTCCAGGGAACTCTCTATTTATAGGATTGAGCAAGGGTTGCGGGGCAGGGTGGTGGTCGACATGCTCGCGGCGTCTCCGGCGAGCTAGGGAGCTAGGCGAGGGTGCGGCAGTGTTCTACGGTTCCTGGCGAAGCGAACGGTGGCGACAGCTTGGTCGGGCGGCGTCTGGATTGGTCGCGTTGCTTCCACGACTGCCGCGGCGTTCACGGGATGTGGTCGTCGTCTCCGGCGGCGGCGGTCACGGGTTGGTGCTGGGCGCGTGTCTGGCGGCGTCGCGGTGGCGTGGTGATGCTCAACGGCTAGCAAGCGGGGCCAGGGCGTGAGCGAGGTGGCTGCGCGGCACGTGGCCAGTGCGCGTCCATGGCGCGCATGGTCGCGACGCGTGCGGCATGCCGGGCGATTTTGGGCGCGCGATCTCCGGCGAGCTCACGGCGTCTACGGCGACAGGGCCATGCTAGGCGAGGTAGAGAGGTGAGGTGGCGAGTGTGGGCGCCAGGGCCAGGGCTGAGGTGCAAGGATGAGAGGGGGAGAAGAACATGGCCGGCATGGGCCGGCATGGCCATGTCTTGCTTGTTCTCTCTCTCTCCCTAGGGTTTCTATGCTGGTGTTAGTGAGAGAGGGAACCAGGGGACCAGTAGGGAGCTAATGGGGTAGTTAGGGTTAGGTTAGATCACTATTTCAAATAGTGTGTAATAGTGTCATATTTGGAAAATGTGAAAATTGTCCAAATTTGAATTACTTCAAATGGTGAACCTTTTTGAAATGTGAGGGTTTAGATAAGTTGTAATTGACCAGAGATGATTTGAGGTGGTGGGGGAAAAAGTAGAATTCAAGAATTGCAAAACTTGACAAGTGTGAGATTGTTCCATTTGTTAAAATGTTGCAACTTTGGATGAGCATAGCTAATGATCAAAGATGATTTGGCAGGGTGGTCTTCATCAAAGTTGTTCACCTTGATGTTGACTTTGAAATGGTGCAAAGAGTTAGCAAGAATTGGTTTGGGAAAATTGAATGGCAGGGGCTCAAAGTGGTGATCAGACTATAAATTTCAGTTTTGGCCATTATCATATGTGAGTGGGAATTGTATTTGGATTTCATTTGATTGGTGATTCTTTGATTCCAAAAGTTGTAATAAGTGTTTATTAACATTACTCAACTAATGGTGAAGACCAAATAGGTCTAGGGTCAAAATTTATAAAAATGCCATAGAGCATATGTGGGGGTTTTTAGGGTTTTGCACTTTATTGGATTTTCTTCTTCTTTGATTTATTTGGTTGGTGATCTTCATATGATCACACTAGGGTTTTAGAGCATATCAAATACAAGTAAAAGCAATCATCATGGCATATCACTCAAATGCACAAGTCCTATGCATGGTACTATATGCAAATAGAAAAGTTTTTGTTGGTTTGAAATTTTGCTTTTCTGGAATTTTCTAACTTTCTTTTTATTGAAATTTGGGGTGTTACAACGCCCGTACCCAGACTCGGGGGCTACTCCCATCGGGAGCGCTGAATGCGCACCCGATAAAACTTTTTTTTCGCACTCCAGGATCATGCCCGGGGACTTGATTCTGTGTAGGATAACGTTGTTTTGCCATCGGCAGTTAACAAACAAAAGTTGGGCACGTTATTCGTTATCCCTTGCTTAAAGAAAATGTATCGGATGGACTACAAAGATTTGCCGGAAAAAGCTTCGGCAGAAGAAAATGTTCGAGTGGTACAACTTGAGTCTACGCACGAATTGCAAGCATCCGTACCTAGACTCGGGGGCTACTCCCATCAGGAGCGCTGACGCGCACCCGATAGAAAATGGAAGATAGAAGAAACGCAAGAATGATCAAGGAGAAGAACTTCCGAGGAAGACATGCTCTAGTCTCTACCCGAACTATGTTCGGCTAGACACTCGGGGGCTACTGACGTGGGCATTACCCTTCGGGTAACTACTGTTGCTCTACCCTGCACGGTCCAACTGGAGGCCCATGAAGGTACCCGATGGCAAGATGGGCCGCTAGGACGGTGCGACGGAAGATTACTTGGAGTACAAGACATGGAGGAAGCCAAACAAGGAAAGATTAGAGATAGATCTACTGTAAACCAACTCGTACTCAGATAGACCTCTCGAGACCTGACCACCTATATAAAGGCCAGGAGAGGGGCTATCGAGGGACGATCAATCTTAGAAAAACTAGCCAGCAGAAGCTTAGAACTAGGTTACCCTAGCAACTAGCATCTCGACGAGATCACAGCCGAACTATTCGGCACCCCATTGTAACCTGTTTTCATCATAATCAAAGAACAGACAGGCAGGACATAAGGGTTTTACCTCATCGAGGGCCCCGAACCTGGGTAAATCGCTCTTCCCGCTTGTCTGCGTACCGATGTCTCGTGTCAGCTTGCAGGATTCCATCAATCCTAAGCCCCTATCGGAGGGCATTGCCGAGGAGCACCCTCGACAATATGTTTCAACCAAGTGTCACAAAGGGGTACCTCTATGCCGCCTGTACAAAGGTCTAAGGAGAGAGTTCGCATTGGATTTCTCGCTTTTGATTATTCTCAACTTAGACATCCATACCGGGACAACATAGAAAACAGATAATGGACTCCTCTTTTAATGCTTAAGCATTTCAACAACAGATAATATTCTCATAAGAGATTGAGGATTAGTGTCCAAACTGAAACTTCCACCATGATTCATGGTTTTAGTTAGCGGCCCAATGTTCTTCTCTAACAATATGCATACTCAAACCATTTGATCATGAAAATCGCCCTTACTTCAGACAAGACGAACATGCATAGCAACTCACATGATATTCAACAAGGGTGTAAAAGTTGATGGCGTCCCCAGAAACATGGTTACCGCTCAACAAGCAACTTATAAGAAATAAGATACATAAGCTACATATTCAATGCCACAATAGTTTTTAAGGCTATTTTCCCATGAGCTATATATTGCAAAGACAAGGAATGAAATTTTAAAGGTAGCACTCAAGTAATGTACTTTGGAATGGCAGAGAAATACCATGTAGTAGGTAGGTATGGTGGACACAAATGGCATAGTTTTTGGATCAAGGTTTTGGATGCACGAGAAGAAATTGCTCTCAATACAAGGCTTTGGGCTAGCAAGGTTGTTTAAAGCAAACTCAAGTATAAACCGGTACAGCAAAACTTACATAAGAACATATTTCAAGCATTATAAGACTCTACACTGTCTTCCTTGTTGTTCAAACACCTTAACCAGAAAATATCTAGACTCAGAGAGACCAATCATGCAAACCGAATTTTAACAAGCTCTATGTAGTTCTTCATTAATAGATGCAAAGTACATGATGCAAGAGCTTAAACATGATCTATGTGAGCACAACAATTGCCAAGTATCAAATTATTCAAGACATTATACCAATTACCACATGAAGCATTTTCTGTTTCCAACCATATAACAATGAACGAAGCAGTTTTAACCTTCGCCATGAACATTAAAAGTAGAACTAAGAACACATGTGTTCATATGCAACAGCGGAGCGTGTCTCTCTCTCCCATACAAAGAATGCTAGGATCCGATTTTATTCAAACAAAAACAAAAATAAAAGCAAACAGACGCTCCAAGTAAAGCACATAAGATGTGACTGAATAAAAATATAGATTCACTAGAGGTGACCTGATAAGTTGTCAATGAAGAAGGGGATGCCTTGGGCATCCCCAAGCTTAGATGCTTGAGTCTTCTTAAAATATGCAGGGATGAACCACGGGGGCATCCCCAAGCTTAGACTTTTCACTCTTCTTGACCATATTGTATCATCCTCCTCTCTTGATCGTTGAAAACTTCCTCCACACCAAACTCAAAACAAATTCATTAGAGGGTTAGTGCATAATCAAAAATTTACATATTCAGAGGTGACATAATCATTCTTAACACTTATGGACATTGCCCAAAGTTACTGAAAGTTAATGGAACAAAAAAATCCATCAAGCATAGCAAAACAGGCAATGTGAAATAAAAGGCAGAATCTATCAAAACAGAACAGTCCGTAAAGACGAATTTTTCTGGCGCACTTAACTTGCTCAGATGAAAAAGCTCAAATTGAATGAAAGTTGCGTACATATCTGAGGATCACGCACGTAAATTGGCAGAATTTTCTGAGTTACCTACCGACGGGGCTGCTCAATTTCGTGACAGTAAGAAATCTGTTTCTGCGTAGTAATCCAAATCTAGTATCAACCCTACTATCAAAGACTTTACTTGGCACAACAATGCAATAAAATAAAGATAAGGAGAGGTTGCTACAGTAGTAACAACTTCCAAGACTCAAATATAAAACAAAAGTGCTGTAGTAAAATAATGGGTTGTCTCCCATAAGCGCTTTTTTTTAACGCCTTTCAGCTAGGCACAGAAAGTGTGAATCAAGTAACACCAAGAGATGAAGCATCAACATCATAATTTGGTCTAATAATAGAAACATAAGGTAACTTCATTCTCTTTCTAGGGAAGTGTTCCATACCTTTCTTGAGAGGAAATTGATACCTAATATTACCTTCCTTCATATCAATAGTAGCACCAACAGTTCGAAGAAAAGGTCTTCCCAATATAACGGGACAAGATGCATTGCATTCAATATCCAAGACAACAAAATCAACGGGGACAAGGTTATTGTTAACCGTAATGTGAACATTATCAATCCTCCCCAGAGGTTTCTTTATAGCATTATCAGCAAGATTAACATCCAAATAACAATTTTTCAATGGTGGCAAGTCAAGCATATCATAGATTTTCTTAGGCATAACAGAAATACTTGCACCAAGATCACATAAAGCATTACAATCAAAATCATTTACCTTCATCTTAATGATGGGCTCCCAACCATCTTCTAACTTCCTAGGAATAGAAGTTTCAAGTTTTAGTTTATCTTCTCTAGCTTTTATGAGAGCATTTGTAATATGTTTTGTAAAGGCCAAATTGATAGCACTAGCATTGGGACTTCTAGCAAGTTTTTGTAAGAACTTTATAACTTCAGAGATGTGACAATCATCAAAATCTAAACCATTATGACCTACAGCAATGGGATCATTGTCCCCAATATTTTGAAAATTTTCAGCAGTTTTATCACAAGCAGTTTCAGCAGTTTCAGGCAGTTTTGCACGCTTTGCACTAGGAGTAGAAACATTGCCAACACCAATTATTTTACCATTGATAGTAGGAGGTTTAGCAACATGTGAAGCATCAACATTACTAGTGGTGATAATAGTCCAAACTTTAGCTACATTATTCTCTTTAGCTAGTTTTTCGTTTTCTTCTCTTTCCCACCTAGCATGCAATTCAGCCATCAATCTAATATTTTCATTAATTCGAACTTGGATAGCGTTTGCTGTAGGAAATGACTTAATATCTTTATCTTCATTAGGCATAACTTTCAATTTTAAAAGATCAACATCAGCAGCAAGACTATCAACCTTAGAAGTAAGAATATCAATTTTACCAAGCTTTTCCTCAATAGATTTGTTAAAAGCAGTTTGTGTACTAATAAATTCTTTAATCATGGCTTCAAGACCAGAGGGTACACTCCTATTATTGTTGTAAGAATTACCATAAGAATTACCATAACCATTATCATTATTAGAAGGATATGGCCTATAGTTGTTACCAGAATTATTCCTATAAGCATTGTTGTTGAAATTATTATTTTTAATGAAGTTCACATCAACATGTTCTTCTTGGGCAACCAATGAAGCTAAAGGAACATTATTTGGATCAACATTAGATCTACCATTCACAAGCATAGACATAATAGCATCAATCTTATCACTCAAGGAGGAGGTTTCTTCAACAGAATTTACCTTCTTACCTTGTGGAGCCCTTTGAGTGTGCCATTCAGAGTAATTTATCATCATATTATCAAGAAGCTTTGTTGCCGCCCCCAAGGTGATGGACATAAAGGTACCTCCAGCAGCTGAATCCAATAGGTTCCGCGAAGAAAAAATTAATCCTGCATAGAAGGTTTGGATGATCATACAAGTAGTTAGTCCATGGGTAGGGCAATTCTTTACCAAAGATTTCATTCTTTCCCATGCTTGAGCAACATGTTCATTATCCAATTGCTTAAAATTCATTATGCTACTTCTCAAAGATATAATTTTAGCAGGAGGATAATATCTACCAATGAAAGCATCTTTACATTTAGTCCATGAATCAATACTATTCTTAGGCAAAGATAGCAACCAATATTTAGCTCTTCCTCTTAAGGAGAAAGGAAAAAATTTCAATTTTATAATGTCACCATCTACATCCTTATACTTTTGCATTTCACAAAGTTCAACAAAATTATTAAGATGGGCAGCAACATCATCAGGACTAACACCAGAAAATTGCTCTCTCATAACAAGATTTAGCAAAGCAGGTTTAATTTCAAAAAATTCTGCTGTAGTAGCAGGTGGAGCAATAGGTGTGCATAGGAAATCATTATTATTTGTGCTAGTGAAGTCACACAACTTAGTATTCTCAGGAGTACCCATTTTAGCAGTAGTAAATAAAGCAAACTAAATAAAGTAAATGCAAGTAACTAATTTTTTTGTGTTTTTAATATAGAGAACGCAAAACAAGACAGTAAATAAAGTAAAACTAGTAACTAATTTTTTTGTATTTTTGATATAGAGAACAAACAAAGCAGTAAATAAAATAAAGTAAAGCAAGACAAAAACAAAGTAAAGAGATTGGAAGTGGGAGACTCCCCTTGCATCGTGTCTTGATCTCCCCGGCAACGGCGCCAGAAAACAGTCTTGATGGCGCGTGATGCACACACGTCCATTGGGAACCCCAAGAGGAAGGTGTGATGCGCACATCAGTAAGTTTTCCCTCAGAAAGAAACCAAGGTTTATCGAACCAGTAGGAGTCAAGGAACACGTGAAGGTTGTTGGTGATGGAATGTAGTGCGGCGCAACACCAGGGATTCCGGCGCCAACGTGGAACCTGCACAACACAATCACAATACTTTGCCCCAACGTAACAGTGAGGTTGTCAATCTCACCGGCTTGCTGTAAACAAAGGATTAAACGTATAGTGTGGAAGATGATGTTTGTTTGCGAAGAACAGTAAAGAACAGAGTTTGCGATAGATTGTATTTCGGATGTAAAAGAATGGACCGGGGTCCACAGTTCACTAGTGGTGTCTCTCCCATAAGATAAATAGCATGTTGGGTGAACAAATTAGAGTTGGGCAATTGACAAATAGAGAGGGCATAACAATGCACATACATATCACGATGACTACTATGAGATTTAATCAGGGCATTACGACAAAGTACATAGACCGCTATCCAGCATGCATCTATGCCTAAAAACTCCACCTTCAGGTTAGCATCCGCACCCCTTCCAGTATTAAGTTGCAAACAACAGACAAATGCATTAAGTATGGTGCATAATGTAATCAACACAAATATCCTTAGACAAAGCATTGATGTTTTATCCCTAGTGGCAACAGCACATCCACAACCTTAGAACTTTCATGTCACTGTCCCAGATTCAATGGAGGCATGAACCCACTATCGAGCATAAATACTCCCTCTTGGAGTTACAAGTATCAACTTGGCCAGAGCCTCTACTAGCAACGGAGAGCATGCAAGAACATAAACAACACATATATGATTGATAATCAACTTGACATAGTATTCCATATTCATCGGATCCCAACAAACACAACATGTAGCATTACAAATAGATGATCTTGATCATGATAGGCAGCTCACAAGATCTAACATGATAGCACAATGAGGAGAAGACAACCATCTAGCTACTGCTATGGACCCATAGTCCAGGGGTGAACTACTCACACATCAATCCGGAGGCGATCATGGTGATGAAGAGTCCTCCGGGAGATTATTCCCCTCTCCAGCAGGGTGCCGGAGGCGATCTCCTGAATCCCCCGAGATGGGATTGGCGGCGGCGTCTCTGGAAGGTTTTCCGTATCGTGGCTCTCGGTACAGGGGTTTTCGCGACGAAGGCTATAAGTAGGCGGAAGGGCAGAGTCGGAGGGCTAACGAGGGGCCCACACCATAGGGCGGCGCGGGCTCCTCCCTGGCCGCGCCGGCCTATGGGTACGGGCCCTCGTGGCCCCAC
>NC_061512.1:147885035-147896821 GCF_022539505.1 Lolium rigidum | reverse complement strand
GACCGTGCGGTAGAGCAATAGTAGTTACCCGAAGGGTAATGCCCACGTCACATATGTTATGCAATGATAATCCGTGTTAATCCAAGCTAAATAGGACAAGGTGCGAGCACTATTGGTATTCTATGCATGAGGCTTGCAACTTATAGGATGTCTTATACATAACACATATGACTTATTACTACCGTTGACAAAATTGTTTCTATGTTTTCAAAACGAAAAGCTCTAGCACAAAAATAGTAATCCATGCTTCCCTCTGCGAAGGGCCATTCTTCTACTTTATGTTGAGTCAGTTTACCTACTTCTTTCTATCTTAGAAGCAAACACTTGTATCAACTGTGTTCATTGATTCTTACATGTTTACCTATTGTACTTGTTATATTGCTTTATGTTGACAATTATCCATGAGATATACATGTTGAAGTTGAAAGCAACCACTGAAACTTATATCTTCCTTTGTGTTGCTTCAAAGCTTTCTACTAAGAATCTATTGCTTTATGAGTTAACTCTTATGCAAGTCTTATTGATGCTTGTCTTGAAAGTACTATTCATGAAAAGTCTTTGCTATATGATTCAGTTGTTTATTCATTGTCTTTACCATTGCTTCGAATCGCTGCATTCATCTCATATGCTTTACAATAGTATTGATCAAGATTATGATAGCATGTCACTTCAGAAATTATCATTGTTATCGTTTACCAACTCGAGGGCGAGTAGGAACTAAGCTTGGGGATGCTTGATACGTCTCAAACGTATCTATAATTTCTTATGTTCCATGCTACTTTTATGATGATACTCACATGTTTTATACACACTTTATGTCATTATTATGCATTTTCCGGCACTAACCTATTGACGAGATGCCGAAGAGCCAGTTGTTGTTTTCTGTTGTTTTTGGTTTCAGAAATCCTGCAAAGGAAATATTCTCGGAATTGGACGAAATCAACGCCCAGGGTCTTATTTTTCCACGAAGCTTCCAGAAGACCGAAGGGGATACGAAGTGGGGCCACGAAGGCCCGTACCCATAGGCCGGCGCGCCAGGGAGGGGCCCGCGCTGCCCTATGGTGTGGGCCCCTCGTCAGCCCTCCGACTCCGCCCTTCCGCCTACTTATAGCCTTCGTCGCGAAAACCCCTGTACCGAGAGCCACGATACGGAAAACCTTCCAGAGACGCCGCCGCCAATCCCATCTCGGGGGATTCAGGAGATCGCCTCCGGCACCATGCCGGAGAGGGGAATCATCTCTCGGAGGACTCTTCATCACCATGATCGCCTCCGGATTGATGTGTGAGTAGTTCACCCCTCGGACTATGGGTCCATAGCAGTAGCTAGATGGTTGTCTTCTCCTCATTGTGCTATCATGTTAGATCTTGTGAGCTGCCTATCATGATCAAGATTATCTATTTGTAATGCTACATGTTGTGTTTGTTGGGATCCGATGAATATGGAATACTATGTCAAGTTGATTATCAATCATATATGTGTTGTTTATGTTCTTGCATGCTCTCCGTTGCTAGTAGAGGCTCCGGCCAAGTTGATACTTGTAACTCCAAGAGGGAGTATTTATGCTCGATAGTGGGTTCATGCCTCCATTGAATGCGGGACAGTGACAGAAAGTTCTAAGGTTGTGGATGTGCTGTTGCCACTAGGGATAAAACATCAATGCTTTGTCTAAGGATATTTGTGTTGATTACATTACGCACCATACTTAATGCATTTGTCTGTTGTTTGCAACTTAGTACTAGAAGGGGTGCGGATGCTAACCTGAAGGTGGACTTTTTAGGCATAGATGCATGCTGGATAGCGGTCTATGTACTTTGTCGTAATGCCCTGATTAAATCTCATAGTAGTCATCGTGATATGTATGTGCATTGTTATGCCCTCTCTATTTGTCAATTTCCCAACTGTAATTTGTTCACCCAACATGCTATTTATCTTATGGGAGAGACACCACTAGTGAACTGTGGGCCCCGGTCCATTCTTTTACATCTGAAATACAATCTGCTGCAAACTCTGTTCTTTACTGTTCTTCGCAAACAAACATCATCTTCCACACTATACGTTTAATCCTTTGTTTACAGCAAGCCGGTGAGATTGACAACCTCACTGTTACGTTGGGGCAAAGTATTGTGATTGTGTTGTGCAGGTTCCACGTTGGCGCCGGAATCCCTGGTGTTGCGCCGCACTACACTCCGTCACCAACAACCTTCACGTGTTCCTTGACTCCTACTGGTTCGATAAACCTTGGTTTCTTTCTGAGGGAAAACTTACTGTTGTGCACATCACACCTTCCTCTTGGGGTTCCCAACGGACGTGTGTGCATCACGCGCCATCAGAGATACCGATGATCAAACCTCGGACAAGTAGAATATCGTGTGACAAAGGGAATCGGCATCAGGGTAGATTGGATCTCACTCGAAAACCCTAAACCACGTAAAATATGCAAACCAAATTAGAGGCGTCTAACTTGTTTTTGCAGGGTTTGGTGATGTGATATGGCCATGATGTGATGATGATTATATTTGATGTATGAGATGTTCATTGTTGTATTATGGCAACCGGCAGGAGCCTAATGGTTGTCTTTAATTTTTGTTAAAGACCTGCGTGTCTATTCATCATGTAATAGCTTTATTTCAAGTAGTTGTTATAGTAGCTATAAGTGATGGACAACCATGAAGCGGCGCCACTGACCTTGACACCATGCTGGTGATGATGGAGATCATGTCCGTGCTTTGGAGATGGAGATCAAAAGCACAAGATGAAAGGCCATATCATATCACACATTATGAATTGCATGTGATATTAATCTTTTTATGCATCTTAGTTTTGCTTAGATCACGACGGTAGCATTATTAGATGATCCCTCTCACTAAATATCAAGATAATAAAGTGTTCATCCTTAGTATGCACCGTTGCTAAGACTTGTCGTTTCGAAGCATCTCGTGATGATCGGGTGTGATAGACTCTACATGTGCATACAACGGGTGCAAGCTAGATTTGCACACGTGGATACTAAGGTTGCCTTGACGAGCCTAGCATGTACAGACATGGTCTTGGAACACGGTATACCGAAAGGTAGAGCATGAGTCATATGAATGATATGATGAACACTTTGAGTGTTCGCCTTTGAAGCTACATCTTTTCTCGTGAAGATCGGACTTGGTGTAGTGGACTTGGTTCGTTTAATCACTAAGACAATGCGAGGGATGTTGTTTTGAGTGGGAGTTCACCTAGTTAATTTAAGAATTAAAATTGAACTCATTTTTATCATAAACTTAGTCTAAACTCTTTGCAAATATGTTGTAGATCATGGCGCCCCCCTCCATCACTTTTAACCAGTTCCTAGAGAAAGAAAAGCTTAAGGGCAATGGTAGCAACTTCACTGACTGGTTCCGTCATGTGAGGATTTTCCTCACTGGTGGAAGCCTGCAATATGTGCTCGATGCACCACTAGGTCCCCCACCACCTCCTGCAGTATCCGAGGACATAAAGAATGTTTATGAGACTCGGGCAACTCGGTACTCCGAAGTTCAGTGTCTCATCTTGTGCAGCCTAGAGGCAGAGCTCCAAAAGCATTTTGAGCACCACGACCCGTGTGAGATGATGCGTGAGCTCAAGCTTATCTTTGAAACTCACGCGGCCGTGGAGAGCTATGAGGCCTCGAAACAGTTCTTTAGCTGTATGATGGAAGAGGGCAGCTCCGTTAGTGAGCACATGTTCGCCATGTTCGGACATGCGAAGAAGCTCAGTGACATGGGGATGATGATCCCTAACCAGCTGTGTATTCATCGTGTCCTTCAATCACTGCCACCAAGTTACAAGAACTTCGTGATGAACTATGATACGTCTCAAACGTATCCATAATTTCTTATGTTCCATGCTAGTTTTATGACAATACTCACATGTTTTATACACACTTTACATCATTTATACGCATTTTCCGGCACTAACCTATTAACGAGATGCCGAAGAGCCAGTTGTTGTTTTCTGCTGTTTTTGGTTTCAGAAATCCTACACAGGAAATATTCTCGGAATTGGACGAAATCAACGCCCAGGGTCTTATTTTTCCACGGAGCTTCCAGAAGACCGAAGAGCATACGAGGTGGGGCGACGAGGCGCCCAGACCATAGGGCCGCGCGGCCAGGGTGGGGCCCGCGCCGCCCTATGGTGTGGGGCCCTCGTGCCTCCACCGACCCTGCCCTTCCGCCTACTTAAACTCTCCGTCGCGAAAACCCTATTACCGAGAGCCACGATACGGAAAAAGTTCTAGAGACGCCGCCGCCTCCAATCCCATCTCGGGGGATTCAGGAGATCGCCTCCGGCACCCGCCCGGAGAGGGGAATCATCACCGGAGGGCTCTACATCACCATGCTCGCCTCCGGATTGATGCGTCGTAGTTCATCCTTGGACTATGGGTCCATAGCGGTAGCTAGATGGTTGTCTTCTCCTCATTGTGCTATCATGTTAGATCTTGTGAGCTGCCTATCATGATCAAGATCATCTATTTGTAATGCTACATGTTGTGTTTGTTGGGATCCGATGAATATTGAATACTATGTCAAGTTGATTATCAATCTATCATATATATGTTGTTTATGTTCTTGCATGCTCTCCGTTGCTAGTAGAGGCCCGGCCAAGTTGATACTTGTGACTCCAAGAGGGAGTATTTATGCTCGATAGTGGGTTCATGCCTCCATTGAATCTGGGACAGTGACAGAAAGTTCTAAGGTTGTGGATGTGTTGTTGCCACTAGGGATAAAACAACAATGCTTTGTCTAAGGATATTTGTGTTGATTACATTACACACCATACTTAATGCAATTGTCTGTTGTTTGCAACTTAATACTGGAAGGGGTGCGGATGCTAAACCGAAGGTGGACTTTTTAGGCATAGATGCATGCTGGATAGCGGTCTATGTACTTTGTCGTAATGCCCCGATTAAATCGCATAGTAATCATCATGATATGTATGCATCTCTATTTGTCAATTGCCCAACCGTAATTTGTTCACCCAACATGCTATTTATCTTATGGGAGAGACACCACTAGTGAACTCGTGGACCCCGGTCCATTCTTTTACATCTGAATACAATCTACTGCAATCATTGTTCTCTACCTGTTCTTCGCAAAGAAACATCATCTTCCACACTATACATTTAATCCTTTGTTTACAGCAAGCTCGGTGAGATTGACAACCTCACTCGTTACGTTGGGGCAAAGTATTTTGATTGTGTTGTGCAGGTTCCACGTTGGCGCCGTAATCCCCGGTGTTGCGCCACACTACACTCCGTCACCAACGACCTTCACGTGGCCCTTGACTCCTACTCGGTTCGATAAACCTTGGTTTCTTACCGAGGGAAACTTGCTGCCGTACGCATCACACCTTCCACTTGGGGTTCCCAACGGGCGTGTGCTTTACGCGTCATCAAGCTAAATTTCTGGCGCTGTTGCCGGGGAGATCAAGACACGCTGCAAGGGGAGTCTCTCACATCCAATCTCTTTACTTTGTTATTTTCTTGCTTTAATTTATTTTATTTTCTGTTTTGTTTGTTTTCTCTATATCAAAAACACAAAAAAAATTAGTTGCTCTACTTTATTTCATTTGTCTTGTTTGAGTTCTCTATATCAAAAATACAAAAAAATTAGTTACTTGCATTTACTTTACTTTATTTAGTTTGCTTTACTTGTTTTTATTACTGCTAAAATGGGTACTCCTGAGAATACTAAGTTGTGTGACTTCACTAGCACAAATAATAATGATTTCCTATGCACACCTATTGCTCCACCTCGCTACTACAACGAGAATTCTATGAAATTAAACCTCGCTTTACTAAATCTTGTTATGAGAGAGCAATTTTCCGGTGTTAGTTCCGATGATGCTGCTGCCTATCTTAATAATTTTGTTGAACTTTGTGAAATGCAAAAGTATAAGGATATAGATGGTGACATTATAAAACTGAAATTGTTTCCTTTCTCCTTAAGAGGAAGAGCTAAAGATTGGTTGCTATCTTTGCCTAAGAATAGTATTGATTCATGGACTAATGTAAAGATGCTTTCATTGGTAGATATTATCCTCCCGCTAAAATTATATCTTTGAGAAGTAGCATAATGAATTTTAAGCAATTGGATAATGAACATGTTGCTCAAGCATGGGAAAGAATGAAATCTTTGGTGAAGCTACCCATGGACTAACTACTTGGATGATCATCCAAACCTTTTATGCAGGACTGAATTTTTCTTCGCGGAACCTATTGGATTCAGCTGCCGGAGGTACTTTTATGTCCATTACTTTGGGGGCGGCAACAAAGATTCTTGATAGTATGATGATTAATTACTCTGAATGGCACACGAAAAGGGCTCCACAAGGTAAGAAGGTAAATTCTGTTGAAGAAATCTCGTCCTTGAGTGATAAGATTGATGCTATTATGTCTATGCTTGTGAATGGTAGATCTAATGTTGATCCAAATAATGTTCCTTTAGCTTCATTGGTTGCCCAAGAAGAACATGTTGATGTGAACTTCATTAAAAATAATAATTTCAACAACAATGCTTATAGGAATAATTCTGGTAACAACTATAGGCCATATCCTTCTAATAATAGTAATGGTTATGGTAATTCTTACAACAATAGTAGAAGTGTACCCTCTGGTCTTGAGGTCATGCTTAAAGAATTTATTAGTACACAAATTGCTTTTAACAAATCTGTTGAGAAAAGCTTGGTAAAATTGATATTCTTGCTTCTAAGGTTGATAGTCTTGCTGCTGATGTTGATCTTTTAAAATTGAAAGTTATGCCTAATGAAGATAAAGATATTAAGTCATTTGCTACAGCAAACGCTATCCAAGTTCGAATTAATGAAAATATTAGATTGATGGCTGAATTGCATGCTAGGTGGGAAAGAGAAGAAAAACTAGCTAAAGAGAATAATGTAGCTAAAGTTTGGACTATTACCACCACTAGTAATGTTGATACTTCACATGTTGCTAAACCACCTACTATCAATGGTAAAATAATTGGTGTTGGCAATGTTTCTACTTCTAATGCAAAGCGTGCAAAACTGCCTGAAACTGCTAAAACTGCTCAAACTGTTTGTGATAAAACTGCTGAAATTTTTCAAAATATTGGGGACAATGATCCCATTGCTGTAGATAATAATGGTTTAGATTTTGATGATAGTCATATCTCTGAAGTTATAAATTTCTTACAAAAACTTGCTAGAAGTCCTAATGCTAGTGATATAAATTTGGCCTTTACAGAACATATTACAAATGCTCTCATTAAAGCTAGAGAAGAGAAATTAAAACTTGAAGCTTCTATTCCTAGGAAGTTGGAAGATGGTTGGGAGCCCATCATTAAGATGAAGGTCAATGATTTTGATTGTAATGCTTTATGTGATCTTGGTGCAAGTATTTCTGTTATGCCTAAGAAAATCTATAATATGCTTGACTTGCCACCATTGAAAAATTGTTATTTGGATGTTAATCTCGCTGATAATTCTACAAAGAAACCTTTGGGGAGGATTGATAATTTTCGCATTACGGTTAACAATAACCTTGTCCCCGTTGATTTTGTTGTCTTGGATATTGAATGCAATGCATCTTGTCCCATTATTTTGGGAAGACCTTTTCTTCGAACTGTTGGTGCTATTAATGATATGAAGGTAGGGAATATTAAGTATCAATTTCCTCTCAAGAAAAGTATGGAACACTTCCCTAGAAAGAGAATGAAGTTACCTTTTGATTATATTATTAGAACAAATTATGATGTTGATGTTTCATCTCTCGATAATACTTGATTCACACTTTCTGCGCCTAGCTGAAAGGCGTTAAAGAAAAGCGCTTATGGGAGACAACCCATTATTTTACTTCTGCACTTGTGTTTTATATTTGAGCCTGGAAGTTGTTACTACTGTAGCAACATCTCCTTATCTTTATTTTATTGCATTGTTGTGCCAAGTAAAGTCTTTGATAGTAGGGTTGATACTAGATTTGGATTACTGCGCAGAAACAGATTTCTTACTGTCACGAAATTGCGCAGCCCCGTCTCTAGGTAACTCAGAAAAATCTTCCAATTTAGGTGCGTGATCCTCAGATATGTACGCAACTTTCATTCAATTTTAGCTTTTTCATCTGAGCCATTTAAGTGCCCCAGAAAAATTCGTCTTTATGGACTGTTCTGTTTTGACATGCATTCTGCCTTTTATTTCGCATTGCCTCGTTTTGCTATGTTTGATGGATTTCTTTGTTCCATTAACTTTCAGTACCTTTGTGCAATGTCCAGAAGTGTTAAGAATGATTATGTCACCTCTGAATATGTGAATTTTTGATTATGCACTAACCCTCTAATGAGTTTGTTTTGAGTTTGGTGTGGAGGAAGTTTTCAAGGATCAAGACAGGAGGATGATACAATATGATCAAGAAGAGTGAAAAGTCTAAACTTGGGGATGCCCCCGTGGTTCATTCCTGCATATTTCAAGAAGTCTCAAGCATCTAAGCTTGGGGATGCCCAAGGCATCCCCTTCTTCATCGACAACTTATCAGGTCACCTCTAGTGAAACTATATTTTTATTCAGTCACATCTTATGTGCTGTACTTGGAGCGTCCGTTTATTTTTGTTTTTGTTTTTGTTTGAATAAACTCGGATCCTAGCATTCTTTGTATGGGAGAGAGACACGCTCCGCTGTTTCATATGAACACTGGTGTTCTTAGCTTTACTTTTAATGTTCATGCCGAAGGTTGAAACTGCTTCGTTCATTGTTATATGGTTGGAAACAGAAAATACTTCATGTGGTAATTGGTATATTGTCTTGAATAATTTGATACTTGGCAATTGTTGTGCTCAAATATATCATGTTTAAGCTCTTGCATCATGTACTTTGCACCTACTAATGAAGAACTACCATAGAGCTTGTTGAAGTTTGGTTTGCATCCGATTGCTCATAGGATTCTATCCCCCAATCAAACTGCCTTTGTCAAAGGAAGAAACATCCTCGACGGCCCGCTGGCGTTGCTGGAAATTATCCACGATCTGAGGAAGAGAAAGCATAATGGGGTGCTTCTCAAACTTGACTTCGAAAAGGCCTACGATAGAGTGAACTCGGGACTTCTTGGGGGAAGTTCTACGTTGCAAAGGTTTCGACGAAGGCTACATCCATAGGATTACCCAACTTGTCTCTCGGGGGACAAACCTGCTATCTCGATCAATGGTGAAGTGGGGCCGTTTTTCGGAAATAGGAGAGGGGTTCGCCAGGGAGACCCCTCTCACCGCTGCTTTTCAACTTCATTGGCCAGGCCCCGTCCGGTATTCTCTCTCGCCGCTACCAAGGCCGGACACATTCACGGCCTCGGTTCCGCACCTTTTGCCCGGGGTATCTCCCACCTTTAGTACGTAGACGACACGCTCATCCTCATCCAGGGTTCTGATGAGGATATTGCCAATCTTAAATTCCTATTGATGTGCTTTGAGGATATGTCCGGGCTCAAGATCAATTACCACAAAAGCGAGGTCTTTGTGCTGGGTCAGCGGTTCGAAGAGCGATCTTCTATTGCTAACAAGCTAAACCGCAAGCTTGGCACCTTCCCCTTCATTTACCTCGGGCCTTCCTATCTCCGACGTAGAAAGCTAACCCCGGAACGGTGGCTCTTTTTGGTGCGGAAACTCGCCATCAAAATTGAACCTTGGCTGGGAAGGTTGATGTCGTCGGGGGACGACTCATTCTTTCTAATGCGTGCCTAGATAATCTCCCAATGTTTGCGATGGATTTGTTCCTCCTCCATGACGGGATTCATGCGAGGTTCGATTCTCACCGCTCTAAGTTCTTTTGGGAAGGAGCGGGACCAAAGAGGAAGTACCACCTTGTTAACTGGCCAGCTGTGTGTAGACCCAAGGAAGATGGAGGTCTAGGGTTGCTCAATACCAAAAAGATGAATTTGGCGCTGCTGCTTAAATGGATTTGGAGGCTCTATCTGGAAGAGGACACGATCTGGGCTCGTATCATCCGTGCTAAGTATGCTGACGCCTCCGACCTGTTTGCGGGATCAGGTCATGGAGGTTCCCCTTTCTGGAAAAGCCTTCACAAAATCAAACATCTTTTCAAGGTTGGTGCAAAGCACAAGGTGCGGAATGGCAATAGAACCAACTTCTGGAGGGACTGGTGGTGGGGGAGGGGCCCCCTCCTAGAGTCCTTCCCTCTGTTATTTTCCATCTGCAACAACCAAGCTATTTCGGTCGCTGACGCGCTCTACCAAAAATCCCTGCAAGTCCGTTTTCGCCGTTCACTTGATCCGGAGGGTCTGCGGCAGTGGGACGAGCTCCAACGTATCATGGCTGAGGTGAATCTCACCACCGGTCAAGACAAGATCTCCCGGCACCAGGAACAAACCGGATCCTACTCGATGAAATCCATGTACTCTATGCTTTCGAAGGGCACGACTATTGCCCACTTTAAAGACATGTGGGATGGCACGGCTCCGCTAAAAATCAAAATCTTCTCCCGGCGCTTAGCGCTCGATAAACCGCCTTCGGGGTTGCGAGATCCTTTCTCGCCACGGTCCGTCCAATGGTCAATGTCCTCTCGTGTGGTGCGCCGGAGGATGCTAGCCACATTTTCTTCTCCTCGCTCCTTGGCGATCTTCGCGTGGGCGGTCACGCGCCGCCTTCTCGGTGCAACCGGCGCCCCGCCAACTTCGCCCAATTTCACGCCATCCTTTCTAGCTTCTCGGGTTACCCCGTAAGACTATTGTGGATCCTTTTCCTTGCCCAGTCTTGGGCGTTGTGGAATGTGCGCAATAAACTTGCCATTGAAAAAGAAAACTATTGCTAACCCAGCTGACATTATTTACAAAATCATCATTTTTTTGCAGCTGCGGAGCCTAAAATGCAAGTCAAGAGAAAATGAGGGCATAAGCTGGATGGCACGCGAGCTAAGGGAGCTGTACGCGTCGCTCAAGCCAACGCCGTCGTGATGGAGTAGGCCGTGCCATGGAGCGGGTACCTGGGACGGTCAGGACGGCATGGAGGCCTTGTTGTGTTCTTCTGTTGCATCTTACCGTATCTCCCTGAAACTTATAATCGTAGGTGCTCCTTAGTGTGTGGCCAAGCTGTAATGCCCAGCAGTTTGTATTTGAACATGTTACCGTGGTGGCTTTATTAATTTAAAGTCGGGCAAATCTTTGCCTATTATCTAAAAAAAAAGTTTGGTTTGCATGATTGGTCTCTCTAGAGTCTAGATATTTTCTCGGTGAAGTGTTTGAACAACAAGGAAGACAAGTTGTAGAGTCTTATAATGCTTGCAATATGTTCTTATGTAAGTTTTGTTGCATCGGTTCATACTTGTGTTTGCTTCAAACAACCTTGCTAGCCCAAAGCCTTGTATTGAGAGGGAATACTTCTCGTGCATCCAAAACCTTGAGCCAAAAACTATGCCATTTGTGTCCACCATACCTACCTACTATATGGTATTTCTCTGCCATTCCAAAGTAAATTACTTGAGTGCTACCTTTGAAATTTCATTCCTTGTCTTTGCAATACATAGCTCATGGGAAAATAGCCTTAAAAACTATTGTGGTATTGAATATGTTGCTATGTATCTTGATTCTTATAAGTTGCTTGTTGAGCGGTAACCATGTTTCTGGGGACGCCATCAACTTTTACACCTTTGTTGAATATCATGTGAGTTGCTATGCATGTTCGTCTTGTCCGAAGTAAGGGCGATTTATCATGATCAAATGGTTTGAGTATGCATATTGTTAGAGAAGAACATTGGGCCGCTAACTAAAGCCATGAATCATGGT